>NW_026849591.1:0-42839 GCF_030869305.1 Colletotrichum tamarilloi
GGGGGGGGGGGGATGGGTATTCCTTTCTTCGGTCGTTTGTCGGACAATAGCCTTACTCCTACTGTGTACGCCAACCTCGCAAACCCCTCTCGTCAATGTTCGTCTTAATTTAACGACTGATCTTCACCCATCCAGCTCACTATCATCCTCGGTCAGACGTTCGCTTTGTCGAGAGCTTCTCGCATGGCACCAAACCTCTCGAATAGCCGTCTCAAATGAGGACATCGCCCCATGAATACGACCGCGCTCCAATCCGTCTCTCAAGGCATAACAGCGACTGTGCCGCTGCCGGAGAGTGCGCCGGGCAAAAAGTCCACCAAAAAACGCGTCAGGAACTTTTCCGCCGATGACCGCGCCGCCCATCGCATCTTTGAAAGGGGTCGCCGCGAAGCCTTCAAGGAACGCCTGACCGTGAGCATTGACGGGAGAGACAGGAGCAGCTGTTAAGTTTGTAACCAGACTAATCATCCATTCCACAGGAACTCGCCGGCCAGCTGCCAGTCCTTGCAGACACTGATCCCGAGCGGCTATCGAAGCATGTCGTCGTTAATGAGAGCATTGCCCGCCACAAGCTCTTGGAAAACCGATGCGTCGACGCTCTTCGCGATATTGAGTCCTTGCTACGAGAACGCGATGAGCTGTTGGCAGAGATCAATGTCTGGAGAGGCAACGCCGGCGCGAGTTCCCGGCTGCCGAAAAGCATTTCTAATATTGCGGGTCTTATGAAAACCGAGGATGAAATGCTTAGTCGCGAAGCAAAAGGCCATCACATACGCGAGGGAAATGGTTCCAGCGAAGACAAGGGGTCTCGTGGTGGTCAAGCTCGGGCTGCGATGACAATCGAAACCCACCCGAGCGAAGCATCTCATCTCTCGCAGCTTCTAAAGGTGGATCAGACACACGATATTAACCCAGTCCCAAACCTTGACGACTTATTGCGCGACACATCTTGGCCTCAGACTACCCAAACTCATCTCCCAGTGTTCCCCCCCGAACCTCCCCTTGCGAGTCCAGACGACATCCCAATCATACCACCTACCATCACACGGGATTCTCTGCCAGTTGCGACATCAGAAGCAGCCGACTATCGAATGTTCGTCGACGTAAACCCAACACAGCAGGCGCTGCTTCTCAACATGGACACGATTCAGTTTCCTGCCCCGGACGAGAACTCCATCGAGCTACCGAATGTTCTGCTCAGGCCTCACTATCTTTCTCGAACCAGCTTAGATGAAGAACCATTACATCAGCACTCTCAACAATGGGTCTCTTGGCATGGATAGTCTATTTCAATGTCCCGGATTCTCATGTACTCTAACGAACGCCACTTCACGACTCATTCGTACCCAGGACATACCGACGATACCGTTCGTCTCACATCTGCTTCAGGACCTCCTCAATCTTTCCCTGACTGCTCTTCTCCCCGCCGATGAAGAGCTTCAGCGCATCTGAGAGCCGAGTCGTCGTAACGGGGTCGGCCTCGATAGCCTTCTGCAGCGCAGCACCGCCATCAGCGAGGTAGTCAACGTCAGTACGGGCCAGGTTTCCGTCCCACTCGGCCGCTGCCAGAGGGTCGATGGTGGCGAGCTTCTTCAGCCGCTCAGGGGTCGGACCGATGTCTTTGTAGACGTGAACAGGCTTCGGCACGCCTTCGCCTGGCTGTTTGCTACCATCGTAAGGAAGCTTGGCTAGTTGGTCAAGGACAGTGTGGGAGATGGTTGCAGAATGACATCCCATTTCCCCTGCCGCCATAGCCTCTTTGGCTGAGATGAAGCTAGAATGAATAGCTTAGCGATGCTTGGAACAAGAACAGTTTCATATGCGCTCACCTGGCGTTCTTGACGAGTGGCTGTTCTTTGCCGGTCTCTTTGTACAGCCGCTTGTATGTCTCGATGATCTGGATGATTCGTGCCGACATAGGGTGTTGCGTTGCTGGGTCCTCGACATTCGGCCAGAGGACATCCGGTTCATCGTGGGCCCGCACCTCTGCGACAGAAATCAGTAAATAATGCCAAATAAAGTGGTTGGGCTGACCCGACCATTGTAATACGGGCTGATGTACAGCATGCCGGCCTGGCTGCAAGCAATAGCTTGAGGCAAGCTGAAGAGCGCTGTCCCTAGGGTGGGAATCCCTTCTGAGGACAAGATCTTTGCAGCGTTCAAAGCTGGTCCAGTCGATGGTATTTTGATGCAGTATCGATCGCGCCCGATGCCGGCTTTGGCAAATTCACGATCATAAAGGCGTGCATGATCGAGGGTTTCCTGTGTCTTGTACGCGTTGGAGGGGAGGGTTTGCAAAAGGACTCGGCCGCGGATAGAGTTGATGTTCTTTTTGCACATGAGAACGGCCTGAGGATTCGATGTCAGCCTACCATCATAGGGCACGAGGAATTGATGTAGTGATACCATGCGAGTGTAGATGGCGAGCCACCCTTCATTCTTCAATTCCTTTGCAGTCTCGAGGAAAAGATGCCTGTTCGATTCATGGCCAAGCTGGATATCAACCCAAAGCTGGTTGCTTGTTTGGTCGTGGGGGACAATGGGCATGCTCTTGATGTACTCAGGATCCATCCAATCGACATCGACGTTTACTGTGTTACGTTGATGAGTGTCCAGGCTTCTGTAACGTTGATCCAGGCGCAAGTTTTCACTTACTCTGTTCCTCAAGCTTGTCAAGCCATGTGATTGCGCCCTGGCTGCCCATGATTGCGGATCAGAGGTAAATTTTTGCTGGTAATCGAGGTCGTGACGTTCTATTTCCTGGCGTTCTCAGTTACTCGATCCTTATTTCACGTTTTTGAACCCAAGGGAAATCTTCCTTTAATAGCAAATAACTCAACTCAAACATTTCGGCATTGCTATCTCTAGAACAACTGTCTCATGCCCTGCGTGTGGCGGCATCTTCGCAGTCATCACTAGACTTATCGGTGGTCCCATTCCGAACACCGTAGGACCAATCATGCGAACATCCTTTTGAGCCCCCAGGATGCCACACGCAGGTCAATGTAAGGCAACACGCAGGGCGCTGTTGACCCCGCACCGTGGGGGCTTTTACCCTTGTTCATCGTCTGTTCACATCGACGATTGGGGTGGGAGGAGGCGAAGAGGATACTCTGGGGTAAAACTAACATAATACGACTGTGCTAGGGACCATTTCCCTGGGTGCTGGCGACCCCACTTCGACTTTGACACTGGTATAGACGACGTCGTCAATGTTGTGTCTTCACCGTTGATGGGGATGCCCTGAGGACAGACTATGATGCTGCGAAGTTGTACTAGTTTTGGAACATCATATGCCACACTCATTAATTACTACCTACTCTAATACCAAATGTCCCCACGAACCCCGAGTCTTCCAGTCGGGCGAAAGACCTTCATTAGTCGAGGCTACGCGGCCGCCTCCCCAACAGCCTAATATCAAGGTTCAAGACCAACAACTTTCCATAAACATCGCCCTGCACAGGCCAGAGAAACTAGCGTGTCTTAGCATGCTACCTAAACTCTAGAGTTCTTGGGCACACACAGGGCAGCCCCGCATTTACCCCATCCTGAACAAACAACCACCATGAAATGCCCTGCACAGGGAGGTTTGCTGCAGCGTGTTTTGGTCACGGGAGCAGGTCCGAAGGATCCCCCCAGCCGTTCAACAGCCGATGAGACTGAGACGTCCGGCGTTAGTGACGAGGACCCGGTAATATTTCATCTGATCCCATGGCTGACGATGCCGGAACTTGGGGAGGAGCAACCAGGATGGGATGGGTTGATGTGAATCAAGTTATAAAGGAGCCTCCATCGTGATACTCTACTATCATCTCCTGAGTGGATTTACTTTATTCTTCTCCTCAGAGACGAATTCTTCCTTTGATTCAAAAAGTCAGCCACCATGTCACGCGTATCCGACCTCGAGGGGGACGTCAAGTCAAAACTTGACGTCAATCACGTTGAGCACACGGATGCAGACTACAGCCGCAATATCGACGCAAAGTAAGTAGTTATTCACTCATTTGTCTTATGTAAATAGCAATTAACCACGGCCAGTAGAATCCGCAATCCACTCATCGGAGTCTCCAAGACAGATCTTCGCGTTCAGGTGTCTGGATTCTGCCGCGAGTATGGCTTCCGCGAAAAAGAGGAAGTCTTTTATCGCGGCGCTCTCGCAGCTCAAAACCCAGAGACGTACGATTCGTTCGAAGAACTGACTGAGGACGACAAAAATGTGCTCCGCCGGGAGGCCACCCACAAATGGCATCTTCCCCGGGACCTCTACTGGAGCATCGCCCTCTGCTCACTCGGCTCTGCTATCCAGGGATGGGATAACACGGGTGCCAACGGCGCCAACCTCTCTTTCCCTCAAGAGTTCGGTATCGTGGACAGGCAGGCACTAGTTGGTGTCATCAACGCCGGCCCGACCTTGTTCGGTCTCCTGAGCGCATGGGCTGCCGACCCTATTAACAACTACCTAGGTCGCCGCGGAACGATCTTTTTGACTGGTCTGTTTTGTGTGTTTCCCGTTCTTGCCCAGGCTTTTACGCAGAATTGGTGGGGCCTCTTGATTTGCCGTCTGTTTATGGGCCTAGGAATGGGAGTCAAGATTTCAACAATTCCGGTATACTCGGCCGAGGTTGCGCCTGCTGCTATTCGCGGCGGAATCGTCACTAGCTTCCAGCTGTGGGTCGCGTTCGGTATCTTCGTCGGCTTCTGCTCCAACTTGATATGGTTTCGTATCGGCGATTTAGCATGGAGATTCCAGTTGGGTGCCGCATTTGCTCCTGCTATTCCAGTTCTTATCTTTGTTTGGTTCTGCCCTGGTATGTGTCGTGATTTTCAGTTCTTTGTCTGGGAAGTCTGACCAAAGATCCAGAATCTCCTCGTTGGTTGATGAAAAAAGGTCGCTACCAAGAGTCCTTCAAATCCTTCTGTCGCCTTCGGAATACCGAAATGATGGCTGCCAGAGATTTGTACTACGCCCATAGGCAAGTCATTGAAGAAAAAGACGCGTTCGGTGGCCAGACGCTTTTACGGCGAGTGACCGATCTGCTTGTCATTCCCCGCCTCCGCCGTGCAACCATCGCCTCATCTTGGATAGTAATTTCGCAACAATTCAGCGGGATTAACATCATGGCCTTTTACTCTTCGACAATCTTTGAGCAAGCTGGCTATTCCGCCCAACAATGTCTCCTCGCCTCTATGGGATTCGGCCTCGTCATGTTTGTCTTCGCCTTCCCGGCGGTGTACATGATGGATACTTTCGGCCGAAGGAATCTCCTTCTTATCACCTTTCCTAACATGGCTTGGTGCCTATTAGCCTCGGGCCTTTGCTTCCTTATCAATCAAGGTTCAAGCTCGAGAGTACCACTCATTGCATTCTTCATCTATCTATTCACAGCAATGTACGGGCCAGGTCAGTAAAACAGCAGACTTACATTCCCAATCCAAAAAGAAAAATGAGAAAAGCTAAAACACGAACAGGCATGGGTCCTCTCCCATCCATTTACTTTTCAGAGGCTTTCCCTCTGTCTCATCGTGAGATAGGCTCAGCATTCACGATCTGCGTCAACAATGCGGTTGGTAGTGCCCTCACTTTAACCTTCCCCGAGCTTTTACACAGGATTGGGCCGACTGGGGCATTCTGCTTCTATGCCGGTCTCAACCTGCTCGCTTTCATCGTCATCTTCTTCCTCATTCCAGAGACAAAGTGGGTCCATCTTCATATCGCTCAGAAAGCCAGAAGCAATTACTCACTCTTGGTACCAGGCAACGGACACTGGAAGAGCTAGACTATATCTTTGGAGTCCCCACACGTCGCCATGCTGCATATCAGGTCCGTACATGGTTACCTTGGTTTGTGAGGAGATATGTTCTTCTCCAGAGAAACGCTAAGCTCGAACCACTTTATCATCTCGAGTGATCAAAGACGTCAGGGGCTGTTACAATGGATGGAGGGATTCCTTAGCTAGATAGGTAGTCCAATTATATGATCTGCAGCAGTGCGAATTAACGATACAAAACTCTAGGGATATTATTCTCGTTGGAAATAGTGATGACAATTTTCCCAACCCTTTTCGATGAGATGCCTTTCAATGACTGTTCAAGCATGAAGACTTCGCCAAGATTAAGTGTCATTCTTGGTGCACAAGAATCATCATGCAACTCGCATACCTAATGAGCAGCGTCGGTGATTATCATTATTATTCGAAAATGCCACCAGGAAAAAACCATGATCCTCAGGGCCACCAGAGCCGTGTGCGGTTTGTTGGCGTAGAAGTCACGGAATGTAGTTGCCTCCATAACCTGGTCACCAAGGCGGTTCTTTCCCCGAACCAGCCCGTCTTTGTGTATTTTGGAGTGGCTTTTCCACATGTGCTGTCCAACGACGCGAATGAAAACCAGTACAGCCGGTTATTCGGGGCCGAAAATATCATGTACTCAAGAGATATCTCTTCCGGAGCAACCCATTCGTGAACAGGAGGCTTTCGCTCCGCCTGGGTCGGGCGTGAAATCATCCGGAGTAGCGAACAACCGTTACCAGGCCAGCAATGGCGGATAGTCATCCAGGGACCTCCTTAGCCTACCTCGTATTACAGTTGGAAGCTGCCTGATGTCAGGGAAAGACTGACGAAATGCTCCACGGTCCGCATCCAGTCCGGCAACGAGACGAAGAACGGAGATCACCAGTTTAGACTCAAGACTCTCATCTCTGATACAGAAAACTTGGAAAAAGAGACCTCAGAAACAAATGCAAGTAATAAATAAACTAGGTTGTTGTCATGTTATTGATATTCTTTATCAAGCAGACCTTGATCGCCTTAGTGAATTCATCGCGTCGATAAAAGATGCTACTGGTGTTTGAAGTGCTGCGACTCATTTCACTCTGTCCGATCGTGTGATACCTAGCCATAGAGCGATTCCGAAATTCACTAGTACTTGCCGCTCTGGTGATTCATTCAAAATGGAATGAGGTTGGTGGACAGCAGCTTCAAGAAAGCGGTTCAAATGCTCCCAGGGATAATGCAGCCGTGGACTATCAACAGTGCGATGCAACATCTTTGGATAGAACAAGAATTTGAGTTAGCGTGTATTGCACATGAATGCGAATGGGACACTAAATGGAGTTGAAATTTGGTTCTATAAAAGCGAGGCTATGATGGGTAATATTGAGGCAATCTGAGACTAATTCCCTAGAGGAGACCTAGACAGGTCTACTACCATAAAATAGGAGAATGGTAATAGAACGCAGAGACGTATGAGTATGAATGTGGACTTGGGCCGGGCTCGGCTTCAGATTGTCCAAGAAAGTGGCTCATCGTATGGTTCTGGCGTGTCGAACGCGGAATAAACAACCAAAGCAGATGTGAAGCAGCAGTCAAATGCCATCTCAGAGGCTAGATAAGCGTCTCACGCCCGCTGAGTGCTAGAAACAGGCGTATTTCATCGCCATATATAGGATTCAGAGCGAGTGTACTTCATTTTTCTTTTTTACTTCTTATTGAAAGGGAAGGAAAGAGGTGGGAGAAAGTAGGTGTTAGAAAGGCACTCGAAGAGGCTTTCAACAGCTTATAGAAGAGAAATCACGCTTAAAAAATCACCCCGCCACCAATTCAGTTATTCGTCTCTCGATACAAAGCGCAAATGGACCATGTGGTTATGTCGATGAAAGACACAGCGAGATTGTGATCACCCCAAATATCTTTTATTCTCCTGATTTTCCAATTCATCTCTGAAGAACTCATACGCGACGAAGGGTAATACTCGCTTTGTCAACGGGGCCTTCAAGGCCCTCAGTACTCTCGCTTGAGTACCCAGCAGGGGTCACAATCTCTGCCGTTATTCCAACAGGGAGAGTTGCCTGGATGAGTATCACCCCAGCAGTCTCATCGACGCTGACCTCAACCTCAAGCACGCCTTGCGAAAGTTCGGTACGATAGTGAGCAGACTTAAGACCGGACAACACTGGCGCAAGCTGTACTTTACTCCAACCCGGTTGTAGCGGCTTCACGCCAACCACATACTGCGGCAGGAGAAACACTGGCCAACAGGACCAAGCATGCATAAGTGAGGTGTCATGTCCGAAGGGCTTCCCCTCAACTGTCATCGCTTCCCAATGTCCTCCCGAGTAATTTGGACTTGACGTGTCCGCCATTGGACCCCACACATTTTCAATCAGTTGGATTGCTTCACGACCCCTTTGGCGTGAAAATAGTGCCTCTACGGCAAATCCTGTTGCGTAGGGACTCACAACTCCTGTACGGTCCCAATGTTGAAGACCCTTGAAAGCTGCAGGCAACCAGCCTGGAGGTCCGGAGAGGTGAGATGCACAAAGATCGCTGTCTTCAGCAACATCAAGTGCAACGGCATAGCCATTCGTGTCCTGACAGATTCCTTCCTCTGGCAAAGCGGACCCCATACGGATGCAACCCTTTTCAGAGTTCCATAGATTGGTCAGAATGCTCTTTCTCAGAGTCTCGAGCTTCTCAGATAATTGGGACTTTCGTTGATCGTCGGTGGTCATAGTCTTCACAGCGTTCAGGGCGTCGTAATATGCCAAATTCGTTGTACCAGAAGCTCCAAAAACAGGTCCTCCAAGCGGATACCAATGCACTACGGAGGATTAGCCAATACACCATGCAGCCGAGAGACAGATTCTTATCTTACTTGACATGTCAGGTGAAACTTCGATCAGTCCCGATGGCTTCTCCTGGGATTCGGCGTACTCGAGCAACTTCTCCGCTGCCGGAAGATAACGCCGAAGAGCCTCATAGTCTCCAGAACTCAACCAATAGTCCTTGATGGCGACAACCAACAACAGGGCGTAAGTCATAGAGTAGAATGCGTAAGTTGGAGGAGGCTCGGTCCCTGCGTGGATAGGGGCCTGGATAGGACATAAATTTCCAAGGTATCCTGCCTCAGTCTGATGGCTAGCAAGAAGCTCGATGCTTCCTGCAACAGCCCCACTATCCATACCGGAATATGCAACGCCTCGACCTGAGACAAAGAGATCTCCTCCAAATGTTGCTCGATCTCTCTTTGCACCATCTACCATGCATGATACAGCATTCGTCCCAACTTGGAAGTCTGCCAGCGTCCTCTCCTTGTTGCCGAATAACAAGTCATTCTGGTAGAGACAATCCCCGTTCGCGTCTCTGACATCCAAGTTGCGATAGAGAGCAAGCCAACCCTCAGGACCTCCGAAAGCTACAGAGCCGGTGTTGATTCCCGAACCTCCAAGAAGGGGTCGGATCTGTACGTCTGTGATTGTTGCAACTTCTCTCTCGTTGATGATGACGGTGATCCGGTTGCCGCTCGTAATGGTAGAAACCTTGATCCATTCGCCTTGCTTCACAATTCCGTGAGTAGACCAGCTGCCAAAGGACTTGACTGGGAATACGGCTGATACATGTGACATCCCCTCAAAGGCACGAAGCTCTTCCTGGATAACGTCCAGGCAGAAGATGACTCCATTGGCAACCATGTGGACACCCCAACTCGCACCTAGCTCTTCAACAAGAACCTGGAACGAAACTTCCTTGTCGCCCCATCGCGTGCCTTGGCGGCAAGGAGCCCAATGCTGACCAAGAACCCTGGTCCCTTGGTCGGTGATGTCCCATGCTGGGGCCGTCTCGCCTTTGACCACGGTGCACATTTCTAGCGTGTTGACACCGTCATTCCAAATGCGGTTGAGAATCTCGTCTGAACAACTGAAAGAGGCCTTGGGTCGTATTGTTGGCCTGATTGACTCGAAACCGAATTTGCTGATTACAAGAGTGGCATTGGAAGTGATGAGAACAACTTTCAAGTACCTCTGGGATCGTTGTGCGAGTCTTGGTTTGATAGTTTGCTGCGATTCCGAGGGCGCTACAGTCATTGAAACATTGCGATAACAGTCCATAGCATTGGAAAAGAAAAAGTAGGGGCCATCGCCTCGAAATTGTGTTAGTTGAGACACAATAACGGTTAAAGGAGAATATCTCTACCTGTTTCGCATTCGATTCCTTCATGAGTTTCGCTATAAAAGATTCTCGCGCTGATGGGACCCTCGCCACTCGCACGATCAACCAAGAATGTAGGAATTCCGCCAATGCATCGGCCAAAGTCAAAAGTTATTGATGCCTGTTTCGAAGATCCTGATAGTTCGCCATTTGTAAGAGTAACGACCCCTGACTCAGCGTCGCGCCAAGCACCATTCGAGGTTGTAACTAGCCGGGTTGGCTCCGACAGGATGGCCTTTGAGGGATCCATTTGAATTGCAAGAGAAGCAAGATATGATGAATCAGAATTGCTGGATTGGCATAAGTTTCGGCCTTGAAGCCAAGTGACGTGCAGTTACCCAGGTTTTGAATGGCATGCCTAGTAAGTGTGGATAGGCATCTAAGTAAGACCCGTTTCGGGAAATCCGAGCGTGTCTAACACTAGGCTCTTTTCGGATCAGCGTCCACCCGGATGTGTGGGGGAAAGGTGGACGAAGCTCATAAAAGGGGCGCTACGTCCACCTCAACGCCAATTTGCTTCACGTCTCCGTCCACCCGCGGAATCACTCACACATCTCGGCAACTCCACAGAGACTTGGGGCGCAGGAGCTTCCCCAGATTGCCCAATAGAGTCGATGGGTTCACCAAACGAGGTTGAACAGACTAGCCACACTTGTGGGGTCTGTTCTCGATCTTTCACTCGCATAGAGAACTTGAAACGTCATCAAAAGACGCGTAGGTCATTCATGAACGAGCACGAAGAAGCTGGTGACGCTTGAGTCCTGACTGTTATAATGCATAGACCAGGGAAACCTACCTCACCGTTGTATGATTTGCCAGAAAAGGTTCTCACGGAGCGATCTTCTCAAGAAACACCAACGACTTCATCAGAAGCTTAGCCAAGAGGATGCAGTACGTGACGAGAATGAATTATCATCAGCGAAAAAGGTGGATTACTCCTTCATCATAGAGAACCCCAGCCAACTTTCGTCCCAACCGCGAGATAGATACAGAGAACCGGGAACACACCCGCTACTTGTTGGCGACTCACGACTGCAGTATCTTGATGTTGACCGCGCCACGAACAAGACGCCCAAGGCTAGTTATGCAGCGTCTTCGGTTCTTTCACCATCATACGTCGCGTTCTCCAGGCCACAAGATACAATGGCAACAACCAGTGAGCCAGCGGCGAACATGGACTTCTCGTATTTTGTTCAACCTTGGCAGGATAGCCTGTGGGTTGACTCAAGCCAGTGGTTCACACCAGATTTCTACGATGCAGTAAGAGAGACATCACATATAAGTGATCCTTTCATACTCCAAGACGATTCGATGTCACTGTCTGCTCACTGGAATTGGCTGGGTCAATATCCAGCCATGCCTGGCAGTAGTACACGAGTGGCCCCAAACGACGACCGAACAACACCTTTAGTTCTAGCCGAAATCTCGGATGGGCCAGAGAATATATCGAGAGTTAATTCTCCTCCGAACGTGCCCTCTAGAGAGGACGGAGTAGCATTTGCGTGGAACCCGTCGTCGAAAAGTCTTTGTCAGACACATTCTATTTCTATCAACGCGTCACACCCTCTTATGATTTTACATAATCCTCGATTCGACATACTAGAATCAACATGGATTCGCGTTCGAGAGTTCCTAAAGCTTGAGACTCCCGGCTCGGAGAATCTGATTCCGCCGTCTCTGGCAGTTGCGAATGTCTTTCTGGGGCTCTTTTTCGACCGTTTCTATGAACAAAGTCCTGTACTTCACTTACCAACGCTCTTAGTTGATCACTTGCCGTCATCTTTACTCTCCGCCATGATCATCATCGGCGCCACATACAGCCGTATCCGGCACACAAGACGCTTTTCCATACTCATGCTCGATAGAGCTCGTCAAAATCTCCAAGCGCTGATCGAAGCCGACAAAAGCTTGACCAGACATCCTGAAACTATCTATGCATCTTCACTACTAGTGTATACTGGGTTATGGTGCGGAAACAAAGGGGCATTTGAGAATGCCGAAGCATTCAGAGGAAGTTTGGTGACATACGTCAGACGTCTGTTTCAACCGAAAACGAAAGTTGCGGATGTCGCAGGTAGTCGTGTTGAAGATCATTGGAGGGCATGGGCAACATCTGAGTTCAAGCGCCGTTTACGCTGGTACGTATTCATGATTGACTCACAGTTCCCCGCCATTTTGAACATGCGGAGTATGATGTCTCTCGCAGAGGTCGCTAGGTGGGAGTGCCCGGGTGATGACGCCGCATGGTGTACAACGAGTGCTCCAATCTGGGCAACTTTAGTTAAACCCTTGGGGAGTTTATCGGCACCAGAGTTTGGCATTGTTTTTAAGGCTCTTACGAACAATAGAAGAGCTAGTTTCACCAACTTGGCACCATCAGTCTCTGCTATTACTGATAGAATCAGCCCGTGGACACAATTCCTTGTTCTGAGTTGCTTGGCTAGCCAGGCACTGGACTGGTCGCACGATTGGTCAGTACAGGTCGGCAGTGACCCTGCCATGATACAAGATACGGGCAGTGATTGTCATCAAGAAAGTCTGCGGATACGGGACAACATCATCGGTAAGTCATACTGTCTTCCACTTGTCTATGCCAAAGCTGACGCGCTCATTTCAGCATCTTTGAAATCATGGGAATGCTACTACGGCACCAAGTACAGTGGCAACCCGATCCCGGATGTGGCGCAAAGTCCAGTGCTGTACTTTCAAAGCGCATCTCAAATACTCCGTGGCCTAGTAAACATTCAACTACAAACGTGCGTTGCTGATTTGCAAGATGCTCTCGGAAAAGGCGGAGCAAATGCTGTTGACGAAAGCCTGGGCCGACTTCGAGTCTACTTCACAAACGGATACACCAACTGTGTTGGAGCACACCAAGAGTTGCCATTTGAGTCTCTAGATGCCTTCGCCAAATCAGTCATGGAAACTACATCAATCATGAGCAATCCGACACTACAGTCTGCCACACCTTATAGCATCTTTGGAATCTTCCTAAATCATGTCTTGCAATGGGCATTTCTAAAAAGCAGCCCCGAAACATTGAAGTCGCACCTTCGTGAGCATCTCCGAGATATGGCTTTCTCATATCACGGACGGGGCATGTCGGAGCTCAGTGGAATACTTGATTTCGGGCTCTCCTCAGCAAACCCGACAGTCGTGAACAGGGACAGAAGCCACTTAGTTCTCATGCAAGCTGCGCAGAATTTGGCGCTGCTTGGTACTTGGGGCGCATCGTTGAATCTGGCCCTTCTGCTTCAGTTGAGAGCGAAAACTTGAATTTGACGCTGTTGATATTAAGAATTAAGTCTCGTAAATTATTGTGTAAAAGTACAGCTCATGCCTCCAGCAGCAGCATTAGTAGTAGAAGTAGAGGTAATAGGCGATTCGTTCAGCACTGGGAAAGTGTGCAACGAATATGAGGTCCTGTCATGGTTGACTTGTTCATGGCAAAGTAATACGAGCAAAGGATCCGAAGCTACGATACCATACTAAGTCAGTCTAGGAAATCAGCCTAACTGGGTATTGCTAAGGTTATGCATGCCTCCCATCAGCAGGCCTTAGCAGCATCTGGGGTAGGTGGATCCACTCCCTTTTGAACGTAGCACTAGCTTATCCGCGTCCGGTTGCTTTCGAAGTTCTGATCAGTCATCAGTACTTTCCCTGTTGGGAATTTCGCAAGAACCTCCCATACTTTCACCATCATGTCTGGCAATTTTCCTCCGTACGTTGCGGTAGGGGTAAGTTCTTCATGGGGTCCTCAATCCACCAAGACATGTACGTGTCTAGTGATGGCCAACTGAGGCCGAAGCCAGACGATGGGAAAGAGGGGAGGCAGAAGGTACATTTCCACGGAACTGTCGGCCTGAATGCCAATAATTTGAGAAAGATTCAGTGGGTAATTGTAAGTCAGAGTCAGTGTGTGGAAATGTCAGATAATCGGGCTGATGCGACTCACATTCCTTCCTGGAAAGTGTGACTTTTCCGTCCGTTGAGCCTCGCCATGTTGTCCTACCGGTGGAGCCGGAAAAGCTGGCCAGGTTCATAACCGAAGATTCAAATGGGTTCGGAGTATTTGGAGAAGTGGTTTTCCGTCGCATCCTCTTCATGTAAGACCCTGTCAACACGCGTCCAGGTCACTACCATGTCGGTACTAGTGCAGGGTCCGAATTGAAGACCATCATCTCCCCGAACCCCGCACGAGCGGAAAAGCTCGGCGCCCCATCTCCCCCATGGGGGAACGCTCCACTTGGGGGAGTCGGTCTTATCGTGACTTCAGGCGGAGCCAACGGAGAGATGAGATAGTCTGATTTTCCTTGTTACCTTATATAGAGAGGCTCTGCACAGACGAAAAGATGCTTGGAAGTGTTACCGTCTAATACCGAAGTCTCGCAATTCGAAAGCCACGTCATCCCACGATCTGACCGGTGTCGAGACAACGCACAAAGGGTTCAAATGCCAGCGTCTTTCCGAGTCATCAAAGCACAATGACTGAGCCAAGAAAGTCCGAAGAGGACAAGGCAGATGTCAGACAAATGGAGCGTGTCTTGACAGGCGGTTCTAATGGAGGCGCCGAGAAGCCTGTCGCCAAGATTGGCAAGGTTGACGAGTTTGGGGCGCATACCAAGACCGACCCCAAGGAGATTGCACTCGTGAAGAAGATTGACTTCTACATTCTGGTTCGAGCTTCAGTTGATGGTTGGGAAAATGCTTCCTTTACTAACTCGACCGAAGCCTATTCTCTGGATCATGTACTTCCTCAATTTCCTCGACCGAAACGCAATGATCAATGGCAAGCTTAACTCGCTGTCCGAAGACCTGAAGCTGAAGGGAACTGAGTACAACACTTGCGTATCCATTCTATTTGTTGGGTGAGTTATGTATCTTTGTGTACCAAATGGCCACTAATCTCAATGTCGGTAGATACCTGTGTGGCCAGATCCCCTCGAACATGATCCTGAACCGAGTGCGACCCTCCTGGTATATGGCGGGTATGTATGCCAAGCATCCAATCAAGAACGCGTAGTTCTAATGGGTGGTCACATCGCAGGCTTCATGTTGACTTGGTCGATAATAAGTCTGCTTACGTACCTTGCACACGACTACAAGACAATGCTAGTGTGCCGGTTCTTTCTCGGTATCACAGAGGCTCCGGTAAGTATCTGATCGTTGTTGTCGCCGACATCGAAGACATGAACGGGCTGACATTAGTCTAGTTCTACCCTGGCGCACTCTATATGCTCAGCATGTTCTACACACGCAAGGAAATTGCGACTCGAATGGCTGTCTTTTACACTGGCAACATGCTAGCTAGCGCTTTTTCTGGTCTGATTGCGGCTGGCATATTCGCCGGACTCGATGGGAAGCACGGCCTTGCAGGCTGGCAATGGTATGATAGAATCCGGCTCACCCCACTCAGATTGGAGACTCACAGTTGTAGGCTATTCATTGTCCAGGGTGCTGTGTCCATTGGTGTGGCGATGGCGGCATTCTACTTCCTCCCCGACGCTCCGCTTCAGACTCGCTGGCTCAGCCCTGAGCAACGACATATGGCACACCAGCGCATATTCGACGATACGACCGATCGTCGCGAGGGAGGCACCAGTGTCTGGAAAGGATTGCGCGAGGCTTGTACCGATTGGAGAACATGGCTCTTCTGTCTCATGGACAACTTGCACCTTTCCGCAAATGGTTTCAAGAACTTCTTGCCGGTAAGGATTCGCAGCCATAGCTGATCTTTCAGATTACAATAAGCTGACTGGAGACAGAGCGTTGTCAAAACCCTTCACTACAACACCACAATCACATTAGTTCTAACGTGCCCGCCGTACATTCTAGCTGGCATCATGAGCATTGTTGTATCGCATTCATCAGGCCGTTTCAATGAACGCACATGGCACACAACAGTGAGCAAGCTCATTGCTTGTGCGGGCTTCGCCATGGCTGTGGCCACACTCAATACTACTGTTAGATATGTCGGTATCATGATTTTCGTTGGAGCAACGTATGGGGTTAGTTCATCCAAATGCCGATTTTGATTCCACAAAATTTACTTCATCCTAACGGAATTTTAGGTGAATAATATCATTCTCGGATGGACCTCGGCAACTTTAGGCCAGACGGATGAGAAGAAGGCCGTTGCGATCGCCATGGCCAACACATTGGGGAACCTTGCTAGCGTCTACACTCCATACCTGTGGCCAGAATCAGATGAGCCACGATACTTGACTGCAATGCTTGCTAGTATCGGCTTCTCTCTCGGTGTCGTTGTTTGCGCCTGGATCATGAGGATTGCGCTACAGAGGCAGAACAAGAAAACTTTGGCGTCTAACCCAGATGCCTTGAACTTGTATGTCTACTAAAGCTTGTCATACCCACAGATAGCATGGGGTTGTTTATTTGTTACGGACTATATATTCGTTGGATCCATCCCTACACTGGTATCAGACCAATTACAGGTCTTGAGAGGACTTTCCAGTAGAATACAATGTGAGCAGATGTCAATAGGTGCACGACACAGGGAAGGAGCTCACAGAGGTTAACTGCTCTTAGGGTCTAGAAGATGTATTACTGAAATCTGCCCTTCCCTCGAAATATACTCTCAGCGCTCTACATATACCTGAGCTGCTCCTTTGTTGCTTGATCCTCCTCTTAATGCCCCTTATGCTATCCCCTATCCGGCGAGGCCTGACAGCAGACAAGACCCACAGGGCTTTGATAGTCCTACAAAGCAGACTGAATAGTAGTTGAAAGACCAATTTTATGATTACTGGGCCTGCTCGTCCAAAACCATTTGAAACGCCTCTACAAACGAAGCTTCCCAATCGGCCTCTGTCTTCATGGGCCTCCAACCGAGCTCTGGTGCCAAAACAGGCTTCGTAGAAGAGCTGAAGAAATTAATCCCTGCTTGTACTCACTTAAATCTTTGGTTGGCACACTTGGAATGACTCACTGTGCAGCATAATTCATCTCCGCAATCTGGGGTGTCGCATTCAGCCATCTTGATCCAGCTTCTTCCAAGCTCACCGAACGAGGCTCTCTTGACTCCAAAGCACCAAGCGAGGCACCTGCTTTACCAACCAAGGCCGCAAGATCTCGCCAATTGTGACTGCCAGTGTTAGAGAAGTAAATACCTCTCCTGCCTGAAGGAATCGTCTCTCCAGAGAGGACCTTGCTCAAGATAAGCTCGTACAGTATTGCAAGATCCGTAACATGGACATGCCCAAGACGGCCTGTGCCCTCGCCGACGTATTCAGGGACGCCGGCCTTGATCGCGCCACGAATGATGCTAGGAATTTGCATGGATCCTTGATTGAAGAGGCCGGTGCCACGCCCGTAGACCGTGGGGGGCATCATGATGTATGCTTTGACTCCGGTCTTCTCTGCAGTCCTAACAACAGCAATATCTGTTGTTCGCTGGCCGTAAGCCTCCTGGGATTCTTTCTTTTCTTCATATTCGTATACCTTCTCCTTATCTGACCATTGATGAATGTCACCCGACCGCTGGGTGATCGTTCTTTCAGCAAGGTTGGACGTTCCCGATGTCTGGCTCATCCATGTTTTGTTAAAGATATTACAATAAGAGTCGGAATAGCGCGAAAACTTACGTGAACGAAGTGGACATCTCTTCCCGTCTGCTTCTTCCGCTCCGCTAGCCCTTCCAAAAGAGCTACAGCCGAGCCTGTATGGAAGCCACTTGGTGTGTGGATAACGTAGTCGTGCTCACTTGCAATCTTCGTCAAAAATTGAGAGTCATCTAGGCCCGTAAAGAGGACGGCATGGATGCCTTTCTGGCTCAGAATATCCGCTTGTTCTTGCCCCCGAACTAAAGCGGTAATCGACAGTGCATTGATGTCTTTGTTAGAAGAGTTTAGGAGCTGTGTCAGAACAGTGCCACCTCTACGAAGCAGTCAGTTTGACAGGGCAAGTTCGAGTCGGAAAAGGGCACGGAGCGCACATAAAGCCTGTGGCGCCCGTGAAAAGAAGTTTCTCGGGCATAATGAATAATTTTGATGCTGTCTTGGTAGAAAATGAGAAAAGACATACACAGAATTATGGAATTTGGCGCAATGTTAAGTCCAGGCTGTGAAGGTATACTGTAGACCTGACGCGTTACTTTAATGTCGTGGAGATGCCGGGATTTGTATTCCGCGGAAAGCCGGGACCATCCGTGGCCAATGGTGACAGATTTGTGCCTGTCTTGTAATAGTCAGCATCAGTCGACCTACTGGGTACGACTGCAGGTTGACCGCACACCAGAAGTACACCTCCAGTCATTGACGTCATAATTAGCTTGGCCCTCAACTTCGCATCTAATCACATGCAGAAGTCACATCCAGACATACCGGTCTGATGGATATTAGATGGTAGTAAAGGAATGCAACTAGACACACTTGAATACACTGGAGCTAGTCTCGCTGATGTGGAATGGACTCTTCGTTTTCTTCGCTGCCTCCTTATTACCAATTCTACCATAATACTGCGACGACACATAAGGTAGATAGCGGTCTCGATGAGGTAGTCAGATGCAGCTCATCAATCTGACTGATTGACCTCCTATGGAAGTGCAGATATGTCAACAACACTAACCCAAATGTTCTCCTTGTTCTCGCTGTAAGCAATCAGCAGTTTCCTGCCAACCTGAACTGCGCTAGGATAGCTGAAGCCAAACGCCCGATTCTTGATTCCATCACGCGTATCCGGGACAATCGCCTTTGTCGCATTTGTTCTCAACACACCAATCGACTTATAAGTCTGGTCGGCTCCACGAGATAATGCTAAGGTCAGTGGCTGTCGTTGAGGATCTGCAGCATTGTATCTTGGGTTTGACAACAGAAATCTGTCGCCGGTACCGTCGAGCTTCCCCAGAAATTGTTTTGTCTTCGCATCCGGTATGTTTGTTTGATGTATTGCATTGCCGTGCGAGTTCATGATTTTGGGATACCAGCCGGTCCCTTTCGGATCTGCGTTGTACTCAACCCAGACTGAGTGGGTGTTATTTGCCTCTGAAGTGATGTCGCGCCAATGTCGTTGCCAGTACCCTCCTGTAGATGAGTCACTGTCGTTGTGCCAAACAGCAAATGTCTGTTCTTCCATTTGATGCAATCCATCAGCGGCATATAGACCGTTATTGTAAAGCCATGGCGACCAAGCCGGTGCCTCATCCGGCTTTCGCAAAACCGCGTTGATTTCGCAGGCTCTGGCGCAGTATTCCATGCCATACTCAGTGCCGTAGACGGTCTCTGCGTACAATTCGGATTTTGTGAAGTCATTCTGTTCCAGCCAACAGGGGTCCGCAAGCGGTTCTCCGCTGAGAGAAATTTTGCGTGCGAATCGACCTGCAGCTGCCCACCGCCCTGGACACCACCTACTGCCTGATTGGCCAACGGCGTAAAGTTCGCCCTCGAGGTGCACAAAGGTCAACGCCTGCCATGCACGCTGAGCAATACCTCGGTCACACCAATACTTCCAGTTGTGCGTCTCTGTCTGGTTTGGAAGAAGAGCAGCCGGCATTAGGCTTCTCCCAGAGCTCCAAGATGATCCATTGTCGCTTGAAGTCGAGATCCATATATCTTGGCCCATACTATCCTCGTCGACTGGGGCAGAGGAGTAAATGAGGAGGACATCGGAACCGATAGCAAACAGTTCCGGATGGTGCGCGTATGTACGATTCTCGGCCACTCCGTTGTATATTTGAATCTCTGCTTCAACCGATATCTGCTTCCATCCCGCAAAGAGCTTATCGTTATAGTCCAATGGCGGTGATACTTGCCACAGAGTATCGGATGGTGGAGGTTTCGCGTGCGTTCTGGTCAGCCATGTAGAAGCGAAAAGCAGACCTATGAAGCATGCGGCATTGGAGATTCTCGATGTGGCCATGTCTAATAATCCTAGTGTTTCGTTACTGGCATTCGATGGGTCGATAATCGTAGTTGTGAGGATTTTGACCAAAGACGTATTGTAAACCCGGCGGACAAAGCTATAGCAGACTTGAGAACTGTCCAGTGGGCAAAAAATTGTGTTATGTAGGAATAGCTAAGAGGAGGACAAACCATGAGTTTTACGCGGCCTGCACGTTGATTGGGGGAATATCCTGTGAGTGTCTCCCGGCGGCATGGGTAATTGGAGGAGCAATGAGGAATCTGGTTTGTGCTTCCGGCGTCACCCCACCACACATCTAAGTGCCAGCTGCCAATACTCATCTTGCTTTCACGAGAACATCTCAGAGGTATGGATTTGTCAAGAGAGCGCTAGGACCGATAGACACCTGCCTGAACAAATTTTCAAATCGCGCTCCTTCGCTTGCATATGTGTGCCCGTTCTCTATAAGCACGTAAATCCCCAGAACTGAGAGTCTTAAAACAATAGAGCGGATGATGTGAATGAAATTGCACGAATTGGAAACCACCTGTGGGGATTATGGGGATAATGTGGTTTCATTTCCTTTTTCTGAAAGATGAAAGGAGATTCAGCAATCAAAGCAATCGTGCCCTTAGAACCGGCTAAGATAGCCGAGCTCTGGAGACGTAATCAACTTTTGCTAAGCTCTTCATTTAAAGTACCAGCTTCAGCCTGCCATGTGTTTACTGCCGGCATCTGTTTCGATAGCTAAGCAGAAGTAGGGAGATGTCGGCTATTACCTCATCGCGATGGCTACGGAAGTGCAGAATATTATTTACAGGTTCAATTCACATGGCGCAGGTGAGTAGTTAGACAGCTCCTATTCCATCAAAAAACACCTCGTCCAACAAAGTATACAGTACCTGCTGTCCTTCCCACTGCTCCTCCGCGGCGCCAAGAATGCGATCGGGAGGTAAGACAAAGCCGAAATCGCCTGTATCAGGAAGCTCAATGGTGTAGGAAAAGTCCGCGCCGCCAATTGCATAAACATGGTCAGGTGCTGCCCCTGTGGTGGTATAGAGGGTAGCACCGCTGGGCCCAAATGTGAAAGTAGTACGTCTCTCGGAGCTGTCACGGATGACCTCGCTGAGCACCGAAGCAGTCTTGGTCCACTTGCCGAGCTCGGGAGCATACCACGTCTCCTTGGAACCGAAGGGTGAAAGAATATACTGGCCGTAACTGTGCCAGTCAATGTACAGTTTGATACCGCTGGTATCGCGCAGCTTGCGAACGTAAGCATCTAGGCCTTGGTTTTCGATGGTGTCGGAAGGCTTCTGGCCGCGGTAGGATTGGGCACACGGGTTGGTAGAAGCGCCAAACGGATTTGCATCCCATCCGTACTCCCAATTTCTATTGATGTCGGTTCCGTAGCAAGTTGAATTCAGAGGTGGGGGCGTGCGTGTCTTGCGCCAGAGACGGTCGACCTCCTGGGAGAATGTGAAGCCTGGTTCCGGTATGAGTTCGTAGGCTCTTTGTTGAAAGGACTGCAAGGTCTGACTTACCATCTGGATTGAAGATAGGGAAGATGTGAAAGTCGTATTAATTCAAGATGGAATCCGAAGTATTGGTGGCGTTCTTGTGGGCGTTGATCAGCTGTAGAGTAATATACTCAATGACCTGCGCAAAGAAACGATCAACTCAATTATGCCCAACCGTTTATCAATGTCATCCATCAACTCACAGGAGCTGCAATCCACTCTCTTGCGTGAACAGTACCGCTAGTATCTTCGTCAGAATTTGAAAACCTACGCAGTAACATTTGTAGCTGGCGGCTAAGCCATCGTTCTTACTGGTAGAGTACAGCGGGCTTTCCCGGACCCTCATCGCCGAAGAGATGGATTCCGTGAATTGTCCGATTCTCGAACGACCGCCCCGAATACACCAGCTCAGAGTTTCCTGGAAAGGCTTCGTGGAGGTCGGTGAAGTATTGGACATGGTCCTTATACGAGTGGTACGAGTCGAACCACGCAAGATCGTCGATGTCGCGCTTATATGCGGTGCGAACTTGGGATTCGGCGGCGATTGACTCGCCGAGGTCACTGTGCATGATGCGGTAATCTAGCCCAAGTGACTCAACAATATTGACTTGGTCTGGCGAAATGACGATGTCAATATGAGTATCCACATCGTGGTTCCATTTGTGATGAGGAATCGTAGCAAGTTTGGCTTGCACGGTTGCCAATTGGTTGAGGGTTTTCACTCGGAGAACCTGGTAGCCCTCATAATTAATTGGACTCCTCCTTTGAAAGTTGAAGCCAGCTGCGAGCGTAGGAATTACGGAAATAATGGCGGCAGGTCTCATCTCAAAGATACGTCAACAAAGCTCGTAGTATAGGAATATCACAAAAAGACAATTTTTTGACACCCTAGCTACTATCGACGAGCTTATAAGTACGTTGTTTTCGATTACCAAAATCAAACCTCACGACACACCATCAGTGCCAAGCTTCACAATAGCAGTAGGTTGATTGCGTGCGAATTAGGCAGCCTCCGGACTGAGCCACGTAGTCGAGAAATTCTCCAAGCCTGCAACTATCTCTCTCTAGGAGAGGCAAGTGTCCAAAAGTTCTCTAATAACGCGTCGCCGTGCATGACGTAAGAAACAGCCTCACCTTCCCCTTTAATCTTAGCCAATGCATGGCATTTTGTGACCCCTCAGCAAAGTCGACTTTTCGTGATTCTTGTTGAGTAAGACGTCTTACTCAGGGGATGGATCCCCTGCTTCTTTTGAAATCTCGCAGTACTTCATCGCGGAGCCACGTGCTAGTCACAAAACAGTTGTAAACACCCATGCTACTCATCAATTTACCAAAAGTCTGGCCAAAGGAAGATAGGTAGATGTTAATAAATAAGTCGTTCTTCATAATTGGAGAAATTGTGTTCGGATCTTGCTCAAAGCCCCGAAGACAATGCCTTGGAGCCACTGGGAACAACGGAAAGTAGGACCAGAGCTACAAGAGACGTTTTAAGCGTAGCTTGCTCGTCGAAGCTTCGTGCCGCAGACTTGTAGTATAGAATGGTCGGTCGTCAAGGGCCTAGTCAATATTAGACCGCCAGGGGACCATGATGTCACATAGAGTTGTGTTATTCAGCCAAATGGCCTCAATGGTAGAAACCATGGCTAGTCAATCACCTGAAGAATATATGAATGAATGCAAGCCCGCCACCCGCTCAAGACATGTTGATACCGGCTGCACGGTGAACTAAGTTGCTTACCTATGGTTATCAAGACCGAAACCGCCGGACAAGTAGTCAAGTTTGGATAGAGCGATCCTTAATCTTTACGTAGAGCCATAAAACATAGACAGGATGCAGCCTACTGGGTTCATTGGGCCAAGCAAGTCGGGGTCAAGTTTCCTACACATGGCTGGCCTCGGGTCAAGGCTTCAACTGGCCGGATGTTTGTCCCGCTTGACAACAGTCTGCGGGCATTGAATCGGACCATGAGTTTTGTCCTAAGAATGACTTCCGGGTCAGAAATAAGAGATATGATCGTCAAGTACCTCGTGACTTAGGTACTCAATGCAAGCAAGGGAGAACTTACGAAATTGATCAACACGTGGTTAGTTACAGTGGTAAGAATGCTATTTAGAGACTCAAGGTAGCTGCAGATCACGTGGGAATAACAGCATCAGAGAGTCACTGAGAAGCCCACAGTTTGAGAGCGTGAAGCATCTCTCTTCCAATGATTTAAATTTAATCCAATAATTTCCTAATGATGTTTTGGATCACGCCAAACACAAACAATCGGCCTCGCGAAACCATTCTCTCGGAGCCTCCAAGAACGCTGCTAAGACTTTGTCAATTTCCCACAGGCCGTGATTCAACGTTCGATGTCGGTGACTGGTGTAAGATTCTTCTCGTTCTCATTAGCGATGATTAATAGAGGTCATACAGAGTTTTGGAAGGTTGACTGACCTACCTCCGATTTTGTCGTCTCCCTGAACTAATCGGCATCACAGTTGAACGTGACACCATCAGGTTTTCCACCAGCCTGGCACGCCGCATTCGCAGATTTGCAGTGCGTGCTATCGGGTTTCACATCCTTTGCGCAACAAAAGTTGCACATCGTTCCTTGAATAGTGGCTCCGCAGTTTTTAGGCTCCACGCAGTGTCGTCGGACAAGGGAATTGGGTGCGAAGTCGGATGAGGGCATAGTAGCAGCCACAGGCAGTAGGATGAGGAAGATTCGCCCAGCGACCATGATTACCACAGTTGAAATGTAAGCTTTGCAAGGCCAATACACGATAGGATGTGTGTCATAGAGGATTAATCGCCTACCCACCAGCAAAGCCGTGAGTGGAAATCAGCCCTCTTTATTCTTCCTCCAAGATTGCCTAAAGCTAGGACCACAAACGGCAATCATTTTCAGACTGATTATGGATCAAAGTTAGACTTCAAGTGCGCCTTGTCACAAGGCACGCTTCGAGCCTAGCTAGTTGGTGATGGGCAGGAAGGTTTGCCATCCGAATCCGCCCAAAGAGTGCATCAAAAGTATACCAAGGCTTGCAGAAACGGCGGCTTTGGGAGCATGACAGTGAGCAGAAAGGAGATATATTCTCCAACTTTCTCCGGAACTCGTGTATTCGCGAAACGGCTTCAGAAACCTGCGTTAGTCGTGCAACCTTCTTATTTAAGACTGAGGAAGTGTCGCGACGCCGCTATTCTTCACAAAAACTACTACTCCCAGGCGCCGACTTGCAGCACCGTTAGTTGGATTTGCGGAAAGTTGATGAGGGTATTCGAGGCTGTTTTGCTTTTCACTAGCCCTCGTCAGATGTCCGTTTGAGGGAGAGTCCCTCAGTCGACAGAATTGTATATTTGGGGTGGTTTCGTCCGATGAGATGACGCACTCTCGCATCGGCTCCAAGAGCCCTCCGTGAACTCTACATACAATACGGTGCCTGCCTCGTGACATATATCACCGGGATATGAAGACCAAATACTGCAAACTCCATTCATGGCCACCACCCCAGAACCCATCGGCGCCAAGGCAGGGCCATGCTCATGGCCCACGACCCTGTCCCCATGTCGACGGAGTGTGGAAGCGGCTGTATGAAAATTCCGGCTACTCTTGCCTTTCATGCACGACGATTTCGTTCTCGGAAACTGTCTAGGTTCCTTTGTCGTCTCAAATATTTAGGCTTTTGAGCTCGTGAGCTTTCTCTCCCCACATTGGTCACGGAGGAACCCGCGTTTGAAATTGGAAGGCTAACTAGTAGACAGACGAGATGGGTCACGGCAGTCCGGAGATGGGTCTTGATTAGTATTGATGCTAGGAGGCACTGCTGGGGATGTCAGACTACTTCCACTCCATTGAAGTTGAGAGGCTGGGTGTGCAAGCCCTCTGGGTCAAAGATGGCAGGGTAAGTATGTATGAGTACTGGCTTAGGCACCGAATCAACAGAGTAGATAGACCAAACGAAAGAGAGGCCTGGTCATCATTCGTTACAAGGGTGTTCAATAATATTCTGTAGAAAATGCGATGCGCGCGCCGATAGCTACATCGACCATAGCTTTGAAAGAACACACATGAGGAATGCATTTACTGCTGGCATCATCTAACGTAAGCCCTTCTCTCCCAACACAAACAATAGCGGCAAACGAATGAACAGGGGGAAAAAGAAATAACGAAACTCCATCCAGGGTCTAGAACCAGCCATACATATAATAGTACAGTCAGGCAAATAGCTATTACACACTCAACTTCTAAGCCTTCCCATTGGAAGTTATAAACTCGAACTCTTTGAAGTGGGCTCTTGCAAGTTCTTTTTGAACCCAACTTGCGATGCTTTCTACCGCATGATACGGACTCTCTAGATGTACCTGGAAAAACCCCTGCAATTGAGATGGGGTCAAGGTGTCTTCCGGTATCACGCTGGAAAACTGGACAGAAAGCTTCTCAATTTCTTCCATTTTCAGGTGTGTTGTGCACCCTAGTTCGGGAGAGAACATCCGCACGAACATTTCCGCCGCTGACTTTGGGCTAATGTTGCCCAGTAGGACCTTCATGTCGACTCGGCCGGGCCGAATCAAGGCACTGTCGAGTTGCTCGGGTCGATTCGTAGTCATGATGACGATACGGCCCTCCTGCGATCCAACGCCATCCAAAACATTCAGCAGTCCGGAAAGAGTGCAGTTGGGCACATTGCTGCTCTCCGGTGAATGTGCTCGTCCATTCCCGTTGCTGGTCTTCTCATGGCTGCTTGAACGCTCCACCCACACGGCATCGATGTCTTCGAGAAGAACCACACATCGCGGCGGAATCTCCTGAAACATCTGCTCTAAATCGGCATCCGTTGCCACACTGGGGATCTTGACCTCGTAGAGATCTAATCCAAACTCGCCGGCAATCGCCACAGAAAGCGAGGACTTGCCAGTTCCAGGCGGGCCGTAGAAGAGGTAGCCCCTCCGGTACGGCATACTCCGGCTTTGGTAGCGCATCTGAGTCTTCGGATCCAGGTAATTCCGGATATCAGCAAGCAACTCCTGCTTCAAGCTGAGGTCAAAGTGCACGGTGTCCAGATGGCGGAGGGGCTTGCGGGCTTTAGGTTTCCAAGACATGCCGTAACGGTCGCGGGAGTAGATGATGACGAAGTACTGCGTCTGCCTGTCGGCGTACTCGCGGCAGGCTTCGATGAGATTCTGGACAGGATGCGCCGACCATCCGAAGCAGCTGATTGTCAGGTCCTCGCCTCCGATTCCATCGTAGCTGGGATCCGATAGTGAAGAATTGAAATCTCCAACGGCACGGGTGACGACAAAACAGTTGCCTTTGAACCAGAGCCACCGTGTGTTCCAGTGTGGACAATACTGAACGGTATGGCGCGACTTCTTCAGAGCGGCAGCACGGTCTGGGTTGGCGCGTCCAACTTCGGTACGACCGGTAAAGGCGCGATAATGCCGGGGCCGGTTGGCGAGGACCCATTTCACGACGCTCCGGTTAACCGGGTCGCCGCCCGGTATTGTGACGGAAGCGAGGAAAAAGCGCCGAATACAACTATACGCTTCCTGCCAGGCACATTGCATGAGTCTCCAAGCCGTAGGGAGGGTGCCGGCTATGGCAACAAGAGAGCCAATTTGTGTTATATCGAGCTCGGCCCACCGAGTGAGAACGTCCCTCACCACGCCCGCTCCTTGAGACCACGGGTCGAGGAGAGCGTGGCTCGCGCCGGCGATGTGGAACTGGTGGGCCATTCAGGCGATGGGCTCATTCCGAGCCGCCCCGGCCTGTGAAAAGATGCAGACCAAGGAATCGGTTCACAAGTGAAGGGAGATCAGGGTGCCTTCGGTTGGCCAATCCTATTCGGAACAGCAAGGTCCGAGAAATCTGTTCAAAGAGTGAGGCTCGGGCAAAGCCTGGCAATGAAAAGATCAATACAAAAAGACAAAAAGAATAGATTGAGGCATTTTGATGAAACGAGTGACAAGAAAGTGAAGCAAAAATGTGAACAAGCGATTGTCTAGGAAGATCGTGTGAGGCCAGCTTGTGTTCATTTCGAAGGGTCGGAAAGCTTTTTCTCCCCAAACCTGCGCTCCAGAGAAGCCACATTTACCAGCCACACACGAGCCATACTAGAGATCCCATCATCGGCGAGCACCTTACGGAACATCAAAACCCCGACCGGGCACCCGGTGTACCAGGAACAGCTTCGGCCCGAAGGGAGCAGGGACCTCACTGGTCCGAGCGGTCTTGCTTAGGTAAGTACTCTCCGTAGTCTCCAAAGGTATGAACGATACCTCCGAACGATGTGCCGCTTAACGAAGTACTCTTGACTCCGAACATACATCACAAGTGAAGCCAGGACCATACTGCAAATGACTGAATACCATATAGATCTAGACGGTTGCAGTCACACTGCTGTTTAACCGCCATCTAGCTGCAGCAAGGATGGCAGCTCCAACCACGAGAGTTGCGCCGGTCCACATCGACAACGCAAGATATCCGGCATGCGCAAGAATCTGGCCGCTGATGGGAGGCCCGACAAGAGCGCTGTCCATTGTCATGGTCAGTGTCCACAAACCGCCCTAGGCATGGAATAGCAGAAGTGTGACGACTCACGTTACAGCGATGGAGCCCATCATGAAGCCGACAGCCAACCCCTGATGACGATGATGGGCAATTTTTCCGACGCATGCACCCTGCAAGCTCATGATGGCCTGGAAATACGTCAGCCATTGTCATGGAAGTTCAAGATGTGAATCAACTCACTCCAGAGGAGAATCCGTACGCCAAACTCCACACTGCCAACCCAGGAAGAGACGTTGCCGCCGTCCAGCAAAAGCCAACGATACCAGCCGCAAGAGTTGCCAGCATGCAAAGATTGAAATGCCCATACCGGTCTGCGAGAAACCCAGGAATAACTCGTCCCAGGAATGAAGCACCGTTTAGTCCAGATAACAAGTAGAATGCCGTCGATGTGGACAAGCCATGTTGAACGCCGAAGCCCGTAACAAAGAAAACGGGAGTAAACAGTCCAAAGTAGCCGAGTGCTAACCCTCCACAGAGAAGGATAAAGGTCTTGTTCTTCAGGATAGAGTAGTTGGCCTTCGATTTGTACTGTATCTCTTCATTCGATGAGGTCGTTCCCTTCTCGTCCCCATCTGATGCCGCATGGATTGGACTCAAAGATGCTTGGGGTGCGGGGGCATCAACCACAGTGATGCAGGCGAATGCTAAAAGAGGAGCCATAGTGAAAGCAACAACTCGCATAGTCCATCCGAAACCAAGCTGGCGTTTGTTGAGAAGTTGCTCTAGCATGATCGGCCAGATGATGCCACCGATGGAGGACCCGCCAATTGTGAGACCCAGAGCAAGGCCACGGCGATGAGGCATGCGGCGTGACACCACAGCCACAGGGGGGCAGAAAATGAGCGACATACTCACCCCAAGCAAAATCCCCTGGGCTAGGAATACTTGGTAGTACTGTTTACAGAGAGAGGTCATGAAGAGAGCAAACAGTTGACCGATACTGCCAATACACAGAAGAATCTGTAAAGCGTGCACCTTAGTACGTGGAGGTTGGCAGGGCTGCAATCAGTTTTCACATACCGTAGGTCCCAATCTGTCGGTTGGAACGCCTGATATTGGTGCACATAGGTAGACGATAGAAATAGATATGGATCCAATCCAGGAAATATTGGACTCAGATTCTCCGAGAAACGTCTGGTAATACTCTTGGAAAATGCCGAATGCATTAAGGAAGCCAGCTGTGCAAAAAAGCGAAAGCGAAGCACCTACGACAGCGAGCCACGATCTAAAACTGATAGTTCCGAATGAGATTTTGTGATAATATTCAAATTCCGAAAACCATAAGCTCACCTATCGTAACCGGGAGGAGGTTGAGATGGCTCCATGGCAATGTAAGTTGTGTCTTGTGGCTAGAATATCAAGTTCAGGACACTGGCTGGCGTAAGCAACGGCAAAAAAAAAAAAAGAAAAGCCAAAAGAAAAACAAGGTTGATTTAGGCACTTAGCATAGCTAGGACCAATTCCAGCAGTTCCCCATGGGCATTTAATAAATATTATCGCTTTGCTGTCGTATTGTTGCTCTGGATGAGGTGGCGTAGATGGAGTTGGTAAGCACCGCGGATTATCCGTGGAGTAATTAACACGTTGGCGTCCGAGGAAGGTCCGCGGCCAGGAGCGAACTTGGACTTTGCCTCATCAACATCAACAAAGTCCGGTGGCGAAGCACAAGAAAGCAATTACGAATCATTTAATTCATCATGAAGCGCACAATGCGACCTGATAGTGATAGCGCAGCCCAGAAACGACGTCGCCAACCCCAAGTTTCGTGTGACTCGTGCCGCAAGAAGAAGCTCAAGTGCGACCGCGGAGACCCGTGTTCGAGCTGTGTGATGCGCGGCTTGTCATGCGCAGGGCAGCCGGGGACACAAAATCCGATTGCGGAATTGAGGTAACCACGGAAATGGTGCATACATATCGACGACCGGTCTACCTTAGCTAACTACGGATAGCCATGCGCCAAAGTTGAGCGAGAATGCCGACGACTCTATCCTGAGTCGGCTCCGTAATCTAGAGCACGCTGTGTTCGGGCCAGTGTCTTCTGCCGGCACAGAATTTTCCATGCAGCAGCTTGCGGACACTGTCGGACCTGTAAGGATAGAGCGGTCAAAATCTTCCCGACGCCGAAGTCTGGGTTTATTAACACGGCATCCTCATCTCCGGAGGTTCATGGATAACGAACGGCAGCAAACCGCGAAGTTTCTCGATTCAACATTCACGCGAAATAGTCTAAACGTGAGAAACACAATATCCAGACTTTAGAGTTCGAAATCCTAATGGACTGTTACCCAGGTCACTCTACCATTTGAAAAGGTGGACTATCACGTTACCAATGTCTGTCACTTTCCCAAGACACCCGCAAGCACAACCTCCGGCCTTACACCCTCCATTGATTCAGAAGGACGATTATCGACCTGGTTGATGACCCAAGAAGAGGCGTTGCTGCTACTACAAGACTTCCTCGACAATCCGTTTCATCTCCTTCCCATACTTCATCCAACAGCAGCCAGGTCCATGATCGTCAACTTCTATTGCACCTTATCTCGCGGAGGTGAACCAAATCCAGCACACGCTGCACTGATTCTAGGAATCGCAGCAACGAGTGCTTTCTTCTTCACCGAGGGGTCCAAAGCCAACGGGACCTTCGAGTCTTTGGAAGAAGCTACGCACACCGCCATAGCTTGGTTCAGATCCTCTCTCAACATACTAGAAAAATCACATGCCAATACTTGGGTCTGTCTGGAAGAGGTACAAGCACGTTCGGTCCTCGCTTATCTTGTCTACAACATGGAAGGCTGCTCAGCTAGGTTTAGATTCCTTCATGGCTGTTCGTTGTCGTCCGCTCGAGAGATGAGCCTGCACCTAATCGACAGCCCTGGCTCGGAACAGCGGGACGAAGAGTCTGCAAAGGAAATCAAGAGAAGGGTATGGTGGCATATTACTGCTACAGACTGGTACGTCGCTCTCATTCCTCTTCTATCGACTATTGCTCATCATAGCTCAGGATGCTGGGTCTCATGGGAGGGCCCACGGATGGGACGTACAACGTTCAGCCGCGACAAATGAATGTTAATGAGCCTCGGAACATCAATGATGACGAGGCGAGCCTCTCGAATAAGGCCATTAGCATGCCTTCAGATACTGCGACGACGATGAGCTGTTTCATCCGGCGCATCCAACTCGCTGGTATTTCTCGTTCTGTCATCGATGCCAGAACACCAGGAGTTCCAGATGCTGAAATAACGGACTACGAACATGTCCTCGAGTTAGATCGTCTGTTTGCAGATGCTATTGCCGACTTCCCCCCATTCCTCCGTCCCGATGGGCCCATTCCAGAGACCGCGCCGCCCTATCTATCGCTGCAGAGAGATGTTGTTCTCCTCGGTTTCCTCTCGCGACGCGCTCGATTACACCGACCATTCTTGCTCCATGACAAACAAGATGCCCAATACCAGTCATCGCGAGAGATATGTCTGAGCTCAGCCCGGACTGTCCTCGCAATCGCCACACGTCTACTAAAGGTTTCACAGACTAGAGAGCCAGTGCAAACCTTCAGCTCGCGAGCAATCGGCTGCCGTCTAGGCTGTGTTATCGGTCATATGTTCATGGCGTGTACAATATTGGCACTTCACTCAGGAGGCGTCTCAAGTCGTGAGGGCTTAGCAGACGGCAAAGAGTCATGGTTAGTATCTGATGCATCAGCAGAGCTGCATGCCGAGGTTGTACAAGCTTGCCGTGCTTTGGCATTGGCCGGAAAAGAATCGGTGATTGCTGCGCAGCTTGTTCAGAACCTGACGGGCGTTTTGCGTCGCTATCGTGTCCAGGGGATGGATGACGCTGTCCCATCAGAGGTAGAAGATGACAGAGAGTCTGTCGACGCAGGACTCTCGACTGACGATCCCGAAGCGGTTGCAACGGCCGGACTGAGGACTGTTTATGATGATGGTGGCAGTGCTGAGAAATCTAGTTTGGCTGGAGAAGACGTCCTCGGTCTTGACAGCCTATGGAACGATCTCCTTGGAGACGCCAACACATTTGGATGGGATCAACTTTTTGCAGGACTCGACTCCTATTGCGGCCCGACCTAGATATTAGCTTGCAAAAGGCACTAGGACTTATCACCGATGTCGAGGTACACCAGAAGTAGACATCCGGCTTGCTCTCGTCACACTCCACAGTGGTCCAACAATATCTCAGTCAGCCGTTACTATCATTCGGCGAAAGTGATCTGGTGTACAGTCGATTGTAATCAACATTACTTGCTATTTGTGGTACTCTTCTGCATCCCATCCCACCTTTCAAAGTTTCTCGCATCCAAATCGAAAAGATCCAACAACCTTCCGACCATCTGATCAAGAACATCATCAATTGACGACGGCCGCGTATAGAATCCGACAACAGGCGGCGCGATAATTGCCCCCGCCCTCGTGACCTCCATCATATTCCTCAAATGGATCTCACTAAACGGCGTCTCCCTGACAGACAAGACCAGCCTCTTGCGCTCTTTCAGACAAACATCTGCTGCTCTCGTTACCAAGTCATCACAGATACCCGCATTGATCGCAGCGAGGGTCTTGACGGAACACGGTACAACAATCATGCCATCCACGCGATATGAGCCACTTGCGATAGGTGCGGCTAGATCGTGCGAGCTATAGGCGTGGTCTGCAAGTGCTTTCACCGCCGCGGGTGTGTAATCGGTTTCCCACTTTATCGTCTCGGCGGCCCACTTGCTGATAATGAGGTGCGTTTCGACGTTGAGCCTCCGGAGGGTCTGAAGAACGTGAATACCAATCTGGGCTCCTGTCGCGCCCGTCAAGGCGACAATGATCTTTTTGCGAGGTGTGATGTCTTTCATTTCGTTGATGGCTTTTTTGTTGGTAGTTCCTCACAAGCATTTACCGACGTGGTGTCTCTGAAGTGTAAATGACAGTGATTTGCCGAAGATGTTGTGGACGTATTCTTGCTTTTGGGTCTGAAAGTGCTTGGAATGATGTTTGAGCCAGTTATAACTGCGTACCTCTGGATCACACTCTTCTTGCAGCGATACTACCCTACATATTTAATGGGATCACGATAAAAGTCTTTTCGGCGAAATCGGAGAGTTCAGAAACGATCGATGGGACGGTAACCGAATTGTCCGAACCCGGAGCCACTCGGGTATCCACATTCTCGACTTCCGGCACCGGTACGGAAGAGGACCGACTTCCATCCTAGCTCAGGGATCTCTGAGCACGTATCTCGGGGAATTCGGGGATATTGCATCACTACCACCGCTCATCGTACTCCATGCTGGCGTTCGGTGTTGACGAAAGTGATATATATGAACGCTACATGGTCATCTACATTGGCTGCATTATAATCACATCCAACCACCAACTACAAATCAAATTTCCTCCATTTTTGGACTGCATACACATTCAATTTATCAATCTCAATCAACAGAACCAAAATGCCACCATCAAACTCTCAAGATCTCCCGCACCTCAGCTTCCGCTCCTTTGTCGAAGCACTTAAAGCAGACGGCGACCTCGTTGAGATCAACGAAGAATGTGACCCGAATCTCGAAGTCGGCGCCATCATTCGGAAGGTTGTTGAGACCGATGAACGAGCACCCCTCTTCAACAAGCTCAAGGGTCAAGATGCAGATGGCTTCTGGCGTATCCTCGGCGCGCCAAACTCTCTGCGGTCCGACCCCTCCCAGCGTTTTGGAAGACTGGCGAGGCACCTCGGTCTCCCTCCCACGTCGACTATGAAGGAGATACTCGATAAGATGATCGCCGCCAAGAGTGCGACTCCAATCCCCCCCGTTGTCTCTGATACCGGGTCCTGCAAGGAGATCCGATTGACTCCAGACCAATTTGACCTCACCAAATTGCCGGCACCGATGCTGCACCAGTCTGACGGCGGAAAGTACATCCAGACGTACGGTATGCATGTCGTTCAATCGCCGGACGGGAAATGGACGAACTGGTCCATCGCTCGCGCCATGGTGTACGACAGAAACCACCTTGCGGGGCTCGTTATCGAGCCGCAACATATCTGGCAGATCCATCAGATGTGGAAAAAGGAGGGTAAGGATATGCCGTGGGCGCTGGTCTTTGGGGTGCCACCGGCCGCCATCATGGCTTCGAGCATGCCTTTACCGAGCGGCCTGTCTGAGGCGGAGTACATTGGGTCACTGGTTGGAGCACCGTTGGAGGTTGTCAAGTGTGACACCAATGGGCTTTATGTCCCTGCCGACTCGGAAATTGTCTTCGAGGGCGTTTGCTCTGCTACAGAGACGGCACCTGAGGGTCCCTTTGGAGAGATGCACGGGTATGTGGACTGTTTGGAATTGTTTGCAAGAAATCCGCAAAGATACTGACGATCCTTCAAGATATGTCTTCCCTGGCGACGCGCATCCCCAGCCGAAGTACAGGGTTGACCTCATCACACACCGAAAGGATGCTATTCTTCCAGTATCGAATTGCGGCCGATTGACCGATGAGACGGTAGGTCATCATCGCCACCTGTTCTCATAGCAGTACCAAACTGACGCGAACTAGCACACCATGATCGGACCCCTTGCCGCTGCTGAGATCGGATTTCTACTGAAGTCTAAGGGTTTGCCCATCAAGGAGGCTTTCTCCCCCTTCGAATCCCAGGTGACATGGGTCGCCCTACAGGTCGACACCGAGAAGCTTCGCGCAATGAAGACCAACGCAAAGGATTTTTGCCGAACCATCGGCGATGTTGTCTTCAATGATAAGGTCGGCTACACAATCCACCGCCTCGTCATTGTCGGCGACGACATCGACGTGTACGACTTTAAGGACGTAATCTGGGCCTTTTCCACCCGCTGCCGCCCTGGCCTGGATGAGTACCATTTCGAGGACGTCCGCGGCTTTCCGTTAATTCCATACATGTCGCACGGCAACGGTAACATCCGCATGGGGGGAAAAGTTGTTTCCGATTGTCTGATGCCGACTGAGTACACCACTGGCCGTGACTGGGAAGCTGCGAGCTTCCAGGGGTCCTATCCGACTGAGGTCCAGGAGAAGGTGCTGCAGCGTTGGCAGTCATTTGGATTCAATACCAACTGAATATCAAAGTGTTTAGACTGAACGTTAATTGAATGATTACTAAATCCCAACACAAAGTTTTCAACTTCACACTAGATTGGGCAGAAATGAATTGTTGTCATAATTCTGATCCGACATGATGTAGTCAAACGCGCCCAGTGGGGACATGTCGAAATCGATGGGAAATTCCCACTGAGCGTCGCCCATGTCCCAAAAGCTGGCTTCTTAGCATTCGTCTCGGAATCTAAATTATGGATTGACTCACTCAGCTTGCTCCGTGACCCGAAACGCATTATCTTGGCCTATTGCAGGCCTTTCGCCGACGGTGGGCATATGGCCAGGAGTTGGAATGTCTTGGTCGCTTTGCTCCTGGTTTGAGCCACGCGAACTGACGTCACGCTCCGTCAATGCTCGAAGAGTCCGCAGAGCCTTCAACGCCTTATGGAGAGTGCCTGAAAGCTGTGCGTTGGTATCGGGGTCTGTGAGCAAGGCGGAGTTACCTTCCTCTGAAAGACTTGCAATGAGCTCGTCCTGAAGGGTTCTGGTCTCGGCAAGATACCTAGTCTCTCGCATTAAGCTCAAGAGAAGAACCGACGTTAGCCCATTATGTGTAAAGGCCCAAGAACGCCTAGCATGTCCCGCGATTGACCTCAACCGAACATAAGCCCGGACGCTGCGCTTGAGAGATTCTCGAAAGTGCTCGAGGACGTTCGACCTGTCACTTTCACTGAGCCCTGTTGATCCACTCCTCGATACGAACGGGCGACAAAGAGTAGCCATGACAAAATGTCGGTGAAGTTCGAAAGCGTAGTATTCTTGAATCTGTGGTATTGCCGTACTTCTCGTGGGATCGATTAAGTGGGGCGAAAGAGAGGCTTCGATGGATTTGATGCCGTCGAGTACCGAAACTGGCCCGAGTGACGACTGCAAATGAGACGAGAGATGGCGCAATGTGACATGACATAGCCAGCTCATAGCTTGGAGGTAGGATAGACCCGAACTCTCGCTAGACTCTGAGAGCTGAGGCAAGTCGCTTTCAAAATCCAACTCATAGGAGGCTGGTGGGCGACCAAAAGCGAGCGCGAGGAGGGCATCCTGCCAAACAATTGCTAATCTGACCAGTGGTTAGCAGATGTATTCCTACAGAGAACCTCGATGTAATTTACCTCAAACACTTTGCGTCTTCATCTGTGAGCGGAGATTTTGGCGGGCGGGCTGTCTTCTTGTGAAGACCGAGGCATTGCGCGAGGCGGATTGTTGTGCCCCCAAGAACCCAAGCCGCCTGAGGTTTCATATCATTTTGAAGCACATTCCCTAAGAGAAGGAGTGTCTGGACGGCCTCCTTGGATGGATTCGCGAGATAATCTGTTGACCGTAGGAGATCAAATGACTGCTTGGCTGTAGCTGATCAGCATCTCATCGAGGTGGATGGAATGCTGGGCTGATCTAGAACATACTATGCCGTTGAGACACTGCAAGACGGTCTTGCAAATTCATATCGGAAAATTGAGCTCCAGCCGCCATGATAGCGTGAAGTAGAGACAGCCACCTAGGATCTTCAAACGACTCGGAGCCAAGGTCTGATCCTCTCCTTGCATTGATTAGTTGACAAATTCGTTGCTCGATGGTATCTAAATTAAAGGTTATGATGTGAAAGGGGTGGACTCGACGGCGAAAGAGTTCAAACAATCTGACTATCTCTTGGTCGCTTGGTAGAGACTGATAGGATGATACAGACGTGTTCACTTCTTCATTGACGCCAAGAAGAGGTAGTATGCCTGTTTCGAAAGCAGATTGTCGAGCTGGATCATCTCTAGACCGGATTGAGCGCCGTCTGATCATGCCTATCACCGAACTATCGGCTAGGAATAGTCGATCGCCATCTTCTCGCGCAGTGGATGCATTATTCGACGTTGTCGATATATGTGGAGTGAGCCTGTTTTGGGCTTCTGGGCCAGGGACGAGGTCTCCTACACGTTCCTCGACGATATCAAAGCTGATCGCGTCTGTTTTCTCGAGTTCTTGAGATCTGTTTGAAGTTGGAATGACTACAGAAGTTCTTCTCGCAGATCGTGCTGGCGACTGTGGGATACCGAGCGACTGTCTTGTAGAACTTTCATAGTTGCATAGATCCGGGTGTCCCCGTTTGTCGCAGGTCGAACACGGCAACTCCTTGTCGCATTTGACCTTTCTTTCGCGGCACGGTATACATGACTTAGGGTTACCACGGACGCCTTTGCGGTCCCGTTGACGAGATTTGAGAAGGTCGCGGAGGGCTGAGCGGTCATCGTTCGGGGTGTTGGGAGATCGACGGACCGATGAGTCCATCGGGAACAACAGGTGGGCGTTGATGTTAATGTCCGGATTAGGTACTCTAAAATATTAGTCTGCATCAAAACAGTTCAGATCTGGGCAAGATTTTCGGGGCTGTGAATTCTCAAACGCAACGAGCGCAAGACAATTGCTTTTGTGTGTCCGTGACGTCCAAATCACGGTGTCAGGTTTATACCGGACTTTACCTAATCGAGACGCCGACTTCGGCCTTCGGAGAAACCTTGGCTCGGAGCAAGTCCGGGTCCCGAATTTCTGTGGAGAGATCACGACCAGATGCGGATATATATGTCTGGACCAGAAAACGTATTCAACCCACTTCTTCGCTATGCTATGCTAGAATGTCTCGAAGCCCATCCCTGGATTTGCCTTTAATTCGAGAAGGTAATATGTCAATGTCAGGAATGCCGCGCTTATCCAACTGTTACGCACCAGGGCCTGTTGCTTTTACTGCACTGGGCACTTTGTAAATTGATTCAAATATCAAAGAAAAAAGAAGAAAGAAAAAGAAAAAAAAACAGAGAATCTTGAGCGAGGCTATAGCGGACGGCCGAACCTCTATTGAAATCAGAAAGACCAGCTTTCTTTCAACTATGGTACTCGCCGGGAGATGAGATCGGGTAGTGGCTACAAACCACGGCTTAGAGGACGATATAAAGAGACGAAGTACTGTACTTTTACACTTCTTGTGACCCTATACTAACGTAAATTTCATTGATGAAGCGGTGGTCTATCTTAGCGCCGGTTCTTTAGTCGGGGTTGACAACCTATTTTCGCCTCACAAGGTAACTTCGAGACTTTGACCAAGCATTATAAAACCAAAAGTGTGCTTTCTAGAGTGAGAGTGTAGATATGCGAGATTCAAGATATCCAGTTAGCTATCTGAAGACCACCAGATAGACTACATAGCCCTTCACCATAAAATTCTCGACCTCTCCTTCCGTGATTAACCCCGACTTCGTTCGAAGCCGCTTGCCCCTTGGATCGACATTGACTTCTGACTTATTTGCCGGTAATGCTGGTGATTCTGGGGTCCTTGGAGTTATATTCGACATAGTGCAGGCCATTGGTTCGGAAGACATTCAGGCCATATTGATCCGGCTCGTTGTCGAAGAAGGTATAGTTGTAGGAGTCAGTGGTGGATATAGTCAGGCGGTACTTCTTGACCGAGTACCAGGGAGCCTCCTCGAGCTTGTAGTAGGTAATGCCCGTCTTGTTTCGGATCTCTGGAGAGGGTGAGCCCTCGGTGTTAAGTCTCCAATCAACCTGGACATTGAAAGGGGGGCCGTTGGCAGCAGGGGCGTCGCCACCCTGGTCGGTGATATCGTAGTGAGAGGCAGAAACCTGATACTTCTGTCCGCTCTTAGACTCAGATTCTTTCCAGGGAGCAGATGTCTGGTCGGCCATTTTGAAGATGTAGGAGGAAGATAAGGTTTACGTGAAGGTGCTTGTCTTTGTAGTGGAGGTATCTGTAGCTGAAGAAGTGCTTCTCGATGACAATCAAATTCTATTAGAGAGCCGAATCCTGCTGCCTTTTATACGTAACGTGAACCGCTCGTTCATTGAGGGGTAGATAATTTTCTAGTCACTTCTTCGACACATACAGCAGGCCATGATGGGAGGACTCGGAGAAGCCGTGAGACAACGTAAGCTGGCTCTCGCGAAACTTCCAAGCCATATGCCGTTACTCTGGTGGCTGCTATACCTATCACATCACTACAAGGTGGATCAGGGGTCTTCATTTGAGTACAGCTCGTCATTAACAGCATGGCTTGAACGACCTGAAAATACACGAACTCAGCCGTATGTGAGGGTAAGAGATCAGCTGGGATGCGAAGAGGCAGCTTCTGCATCAATAGTTTCGCTAGCAGCTTTGAACCCAGGCTCTCACCTGATTAAGCGGGGATGTACAGTCTTAGTCTCTGCCAGCTGTGCTTCTTGACATATCCATCTGAGCCAATTATCTTGATTACCTATTATACCACTGCACCTGATTATGGCACAATGCCACAATGATACATACTACAGCGCTGTTACATTTGGCTTAGTTTGAACGGTGGTTTGTCTAGATACATCAACTAGTGTTGTCCGATAGGTTAGTGCCCCGGGATGTGGCGGGCGGGACGGTCCTGACATGGGGCTAGGTACTGGGTCGAGACTCGCGCTTACGGTCGCTCCGCTTTCAGCCCGCCACTCTAGTGGAGTTTTGCCCGCGCAAGCTGTTTCGCAACACCTCAGTCACTTAGTAGTGTTGACTATTCGATCTCTGAGGCACAGGAATCACATCTATTTCTTGACCAGGGCCTTCCTACCACTCTCCTTGGCTACCGCGATCACGACGGATGATCCGGAGCACAACTTCAAAGCAGGTTTGGGGAAGGGCTCTAGATAGACTGGGGGCTGAGACGTTAGCAGCCTCAGGCGAAGTCAGCTGAAAGATAATGACCTGCACACTGGTCGTGAATGGACTCCCATGCACTCGCACGACGCCCACCCCGCTTTCGGAGTGTCTAGACTGCCATAGCTGGTTCTAGCGTGCTTACAGCCCAGAGCAATTAGTTATATAGGCTGTGAATTGTAGTATACGCATTTGCACGTTAAACTTGTCTTTTCAGCTTCTTCCCTCAGCCAAAGATTCTAGCGGCGAATACCAACCATGGCAACCTCAACAGATCACGAAAATGCAGACACCAGTGGCCAAGCTGGGGAAGAGGTCGCCCCCCAAATGTCAGTCAGTGGAGGACTTTGGAATGGGATCATCGGCAAACCATTCCATGAGTCTCTCACTTTGTCTGCTCCAATCAGCAGCAAATCTGGGACCCCACAGGGCACAACTCTTGAGAGCGCCACCAACGACGACTGGGAGCACATTCGCGGAGCAGTGTGGAATGACGATCCTGATTGTCAACTCTTTTCAGACACTCACGACTCAAATCATTCATACACACTCGGCTTTGACTGGGCACTGAAGTTCAAGTCAGCGGAAAAAGAGTGGAACCCAAACAACCTCGGCTTCACTAGGATGAAAAATGTTACCGGCCGCTCACACTATGGTGACCTTCAGTTTCTTCACTGTATGGCATCTGACAGAGATGAGGAGCCTGAAGTCACAAAAGCAAATATCATGACCTGGATGGAAGTTATGTATAAGCTGGCAACTGGTGAAGATGACAAGATTACCCCCAGCACTGTGGTGTCACAGTCACCTCTTGGCGTTTTGTTTCCTGACGATTCTCTCCCGCCAAACTGGCTGTCTCTTGCCTATCTATTGTCCAAGGACTCCAAGTTCAAGGGCCTTGACATCGGGCGACGCGCACTCGGCAGTATGTTCCATGTTATCCAAGATTCGTATGCTATTGGCCATGCAAAGCGTGAACTACTGAACGAGAAAGACAAGGTATCAGACGGTAAGGATTCTTATTAGGTCCATCCAGTTCCCACTGCTTACATTTCTTCTCCAGATCCCCTCAAATTCAAAGACGGCACTATAGATCGTTGGGGGCCCATTCAGATCTTCCACACTTATTATGGCCAAGACAGTGCTTCACACAAGCATTACGACCACTTTTTCGATCGTATTCCGGATCCGGAGCATTTAGATAATCTAGAACAGTGGAATAACTTGATTGGTTGTCGTGACGCCGTTGATAGGTGTAGGATTCTAGTAGAAAAGAAGCTGGAGGGCAAGAAATGGGAGGGCGATGATGGAGTGAGGCAGTTTCTCGATACAGAAGTGTTCGCGCTGTCTGGTCAGGAAAGTCTAGTCAACAACAAGGTTCTATAGTAGCTTAATCCGTACTGTAAAAGGATTTAGACCTTATGGATATTTCGAGATTATTTGCTTGAATTACGCTTTTAACCAACGTTCAAGATTGATGCCAGTAATCTACTGTGTTTGACTTGAAAAACTAGCCTGTACCATGCATTCACTCACTATGGGGATTGCTTCCGTTTACTGTTCGTCGCAATAACCATCGACTTGCTTTGGTTAAGATTCTCCCCCTCTTCTTTGGCTTAGGGTTACCCATCCGAGGCGCTTCTGCACAAGTAAGTACATGGGCCAGAATCGGCTAGGCCATGTCCATTGTCTCAGGCTATTGCCTCTAGTCCTGCAAATCCCAGGCTGCCACCTACGTTCTAGACCTAACCCTGGTATTCAGCTGTTGTTTCGATCACAATGCGTACTCAGCCCTCTGAGCTGGCATTGGCAACCACACATTTTGCCGTTGGTCAATTCCCACCGTATTAGCGCCTACAAGGGAGAGTGCGACCCGCAAAGCCACCTAATGCTGGTTGCTCAGCTTCGGCAGGGTCTCTTCCTCTCCATTCCCTTCACTTACAACTGCCGTCTTCCATCACAGGGTTACTTCACTCCGCTTCGACATCCTCTTTCCACTTGCTTCAGGAACGATTTTCCATTTCATACGAAGATGGCTACTATTCAAATCAACGGCAACACGGCCAATCTCGCAAATTTGCCTGATAGCGTGCCAAAGGATGCAGAGAGCACCAATTTTATCCTTATCCAGGGTCACAGTGACTTGACCCCTGGTCAAAAGCAGAAACTGGAGGACAGTAAAGTCAAAATCCTGGAATATGTCTCGCGCAACACCTACCTATGTCGATATGAGCCCAAAGACCTCAGTGCCATTCGGGCTATGGCCGCTGTCAAGAGTGTGATTCCGTGAGTAGTCATTAACATTGCAGAGTAATAATCGCTAACTGTATCAGATATCTGCCCGACCTCAAAACCACCGTGACTCTCAAGGAACTTATAGAGAGGGACAACAAAAAGACTCGCTATGAGGTAGACTGTATTCTTCATAAGAGCCCCAACGTCAACGCCAACAACCTGGCAACATCAATCGCACAGAAAGCCAGAGTAGATTTACAAGATCTTCAAATCTCACCTTCAATTATCAGAGTCACCGTGCACCAAGATGACCTCTCAGAGATTGCGAAACTTGATAGTATTAGCAGAATTGAAGAGGTGCGGCCAGTGGGGGTGCTCAACAACGAGGCGCGCGCAATCCTCAATGTCGATCTCTTGACCTTGTCAAGCTCCTACGAAGGGGCTAACCAAAGTATTTGCGTTGCAGACACTGGCTTCGACCTGGGAAGGTCAAATAGCGAGCCTGGCGTTGAAGTTCACCCAGCACTTTGTGGACGTGTTCAGCACCTAGACTCCGTCTGGCCCAACGACCCCAAAGACCGGAACTTCACATTTGAGAAGTTCATGGACGAAGAAGGTCATGGCACTCATGTGTGTGCATCCATCTGCGGAAGCGGTAAGTCAACATACCCACTTCCTGGCACCCCCCTGTTTCTGGCACCACAAAAACGATGGGATCACAACCCAACCTCCTCATTACTATTAACTATTGATCCTCAACCACACCCACTACAATACAGCTGCCAGCCTCACTAGGGCATTCAGAGTCGCTGGATTCAGCCGTGATAACCTCCTTTTCACCCGCTTCGATTTGAGCCCGATGGATATCCCTGATGTTCGCGAACTTCGTATTGGGATCG
>NW_026849592.1:0-42656 GCF_030869305.1 Colletotrichum tamarilloi
CGATCCCAATACGAAGTTCGCGAACATCAGGGATATCCATCGGGCTCAAATCGAAGCGGGTGAAAAGGAGGTTATCACGGCTGAATCCAGCGACTCTGAATGCCCTAGTGAGGCTGGCAGCTGTATTGTAGTGGGTGTGGTTGAGGATCAATAGTTAATAGTAATGAGGAGGTTGGGTTGTGATCCCATCGTTTTTGTGGTGCCAGAAACAGGGGGGTGCCAGGAAGTGGGTATGTTGACTTACCACCCAATTGGGACACAGATCTTTGATCGCATTCTGTCAACATTGTCCAGGACTGGAGCACTTGCAGATAACTGGCGAAGCTGCCAATAGAACTCCCTTCGTTCACGAAGAATTCTTTGATGAGCTAGCGAGACAGCCCAGCTAGGCTCCCGAGCTCAGGAAGGTTGTGCTCTACGCTTATAGTGGTCGGCTTTGCGGGCCTTACCTAGAGCACGTGCTTGCATTATCGAGGACGAGGCCAAGGATGTCCATAGAACTTCAAAATATTCAACTGAACAGGAAGCCGAGATGGCTGGATCCAAGGTCTTGCTTTAACTCTTTCGACAGGACTGGATACGCAAATGGGAGAAAGAGATATGAGAAAGAGGTATGAGAAACATGTTGATTATCGTTCCGACGTATGATTTCCTCAGCACGCCGTTGGTCGTATCATCTATTGCAGAAATTCTTCTCTCAACTTATTTCAAAACTAAAAGTGATTACATATAGGCTCAATGCAGTCTTGAGATAATTGACTTGACAGCGGCGATGTACTCAACACCTTCGACCATTGGTCCGGCTTTGGTTTTGCTACATGTACTCACGTAGTCTAGTGTGGGAAGCCAGCAAATGTTCCAGCATTCTTATGGCGGTTCGCAAAAGATTGTGATATAAGCTAGCCAGTGAATGCGGCCGATTAGTCAAAGTAGTTAGCAAGGCAAAAACTCCTTTCTTTTGCTATCACGTTTGTCTAAACACCTCATTTCTTGATACCTGCTGTGAGTACACGGACGTTTGATTTTGTTAGAGAAACTTGAGCCCTTGAACGGTAGTTGGATGTTCCTCTAGCAAAACGACTAACTAATCTCATCAATCAAGTAGTATCCATATGCTACCGCAATACCAACGCGATTCGAATCATTGGGCCCGGACAGGTGGGGGTGGTGGCAAATCTCAACAGCTCATGAGCAGATTTCGAAGAGCGGCTTAGTAACTCAACGTCTTGTAGCAAACTTTACAGTGATATGACGTTTTACAATACGTCTGAGCTCAAAGCATCTGATTTAATTAAGAGTCCTATTGGAGGAGGACTTCTTCATCTTGGCTCAAATTACAAATCGCGAGCAAAGGTGAATAGACCCCTCTGTATGTTAACATTGCAAAGCCGCTTGTCACTCCAAGAACGATTCTCTGAGGCTCAATAGAAGCATTGAAAGACTCTTCGGCAGAAATGTGGCGGCCTTTCATGAGGACCAGTCTCTGAAATTTTACAGACGGCGGAACAATCAGAGCATTATGTTGACATGCGAAATAAGAATTAAGTGAGTCACTCGAGAATGGCAAAGAAGGATAAGCGTGTTTTTTTCGCAGCGATTTATCCAAAGGCAAATGATACATATTGAGGCAAGCGTTGTATCAAGGCATAACAGCCAAAAGAGCATGCTCTATTCCGTCAGGAGATGTGTTAGTCCGTGACCTAGGCACCTTGTCGTACCTTCGACATGCGAAATGAGTCCTCGATTTAAGACATGAGTCACCCGTTAATTCTTGTATGAATATCTTGTTTGCATGTTCCTACAGCACCTGTATGAACAATCGCATGCAATCAATGTAGGACTACCGTAGAAACTCGTCCAACTCGTATTTACGCTAGGCCGTGCTCCCGCTATCTCAGATAGCTTTCGACCAATACTTACCTCGATTCAGACTATAAATCTCAATCAGTGGCGGACATCAGCAAGATTTTGATACCAAGAGAGGCTTAAATCATCAAGTACACGGGCTAGCGCAAATACGAGTTGGACGAGTTTCCACGGTAGGTATCAAAGTAAAGTGGCGAACCGAAGTCGAGTACCGTCGATAGCCATGATTGGTTCTCCCAACCGATCTTTATAGGCGATGAGCTGGGTTGACCTTGAGCTTGGACTCCAACAATTAGAAATGAGACAGGCCACGCCACTCCTGGTACGGACGACCGCATGAAATGAAGAGGCCGCCGCCAAAGACCCTAGCAAGTCAACAAGTCTGCCTAAGCATCTGGCAACCAAACGTATGGGACGAGGTAAGCCCTGAGAAGAACAAGGCATACTTTGAATAAACCTATGGGCTAAGCAATATGCGGACCGGTCCAGGCCACATTTCGACTATGAGAGCAAGGCAGTGCCTGATACCAAGCTGAGGCTATTTGTAGTTCAAAAGACAAAAATGACGACGGTTGGATGACGAGTGTGGCAGAATATGACATGTTGTAGCTTAATCAATCTTGAATAGTCTGTACTCTCTGATCCATGGAGCAGTCTCACCCTATTGACAGCTCACACACTTATCACATCTCTCCGCTGGTGATGAGTCCACGACGTAACCACACTTCGGAGAAACAGCTGAGCCACACATGGCGAAACACGAGCGGACGCAATGACCTCTGGCGCCCTCGCCCTTTCACCGGCGCTTCATGTCCGCTTTAACCACACAGCTCCAGCCACATCAGCCCTATCGCGACGAACGCGGGATCCGCGTGCCATGCCGACCGTGCTTAATAAAGTGGTTTAAACTGGGACTGAGCAGGGAGGAATCGGGCTTTGATAATAATCCACCGGGAGTAAGCCGGTAAAAAGAACAACAAAATTTTGGAGGCCATGCAGAGAGCGCCACAATGACGTCGAAATGCAACAAATATACACACGCAACGAATGGAAAATAGCGGGACAGAGGAGCCAATGGACAAGGGCAAATAAGAGAGAGGCGCAGAATGCGATGCAACAGCGGACGTTGTTGCGATGCGGTAGAGTCTAGACACGGACAGGACCTTTACAGTCACACACGCCGCACCGCAGGACAAATTCTTTATCGAACTATCAGGTGGCCCCGGAGGTGACTCAGCGCGTAAGCCAGGAGTCAAGTCCGTCCGCTGTGTCCGCTGCCCGCGGGTTTTCCTTTACCTCTCCCTCTATTTTGATGTGCTCGGAGCTTTCCAAGGCGCTGCTTTTTCCGGCCCCTTGTGTTATTAGCTGATGATGGGCTGGCTGCTAGCCCCAGCGCTGGAGCTTCCGTCCTCTTTAAGTGGTCTGGTGATGGTTGGACCCAGTCGGAATCTTCGGACATACCTCCGTCCATCCCGAGCAGCGTCACGAGAGATTAGAAAGCAATCCGGTTTGCGGCTCCGTCAGATCTTTCTCCGTTCTTTGACTGGTTAGTTTGCCATTCGGTCATTGATGATTGATCGAATGCCAAACAGACGAGTAAAGAAATGAGAGTACTACGTATAAAGGACTTTGGGCCGCCCATCACCTGTCCCCTTTCGCCTCTCCATCATTTCTTGGATGCACACTGTGATACCCAGCTTGCTTGCCTTCCTGCCTCTCTTGATTTTCTCTCTTCTGTTGGTTGTCTTACCTCTCACCTGCGGACAGAACCACAAGCCCCCTGAATTTCCTACAGCCGCACGTCATCTGCCATTCCACTAGCAGTCATGTCAGCAGCGGCAGCGATTGCGCAACCGCCATCGGCGACAACAATACCTCACATCGGTGATACGAGTCCCCGTCCCAGCGAGACCTCAGATGACGTCTCAACATTGAAGCCCGCCGGTCAGGCATCATGGAAGAAGAAGCATGGCCTGCATCTTGGCCGCAGCAATAGCGACCACAGCAATAACAGCGCAAAACATGAAATCAACCGCACAGCATCGCCTAAGCGGTCCAAGACGTTCTGGAAGTCATTCAAGTACCTCCTCGACTTGACGCCAAAACAAGTTGACGATTTCATGGCATCTTATGTCATTTACAGCCTTGACTGGGCAGATGAGGAGCAGATGGTTAAGACGCTCGGCCCGGATTACAAGACCAAAGTCGGCGACTGTTTGCAAGCTTACTATGGAGTCCTGAATCACCTTTGCGCGCTGGGCGACGTGGAGAAGATGTACATCCCTCCCTTGATGGACAAGAAGGCGTCCGTTCTCGATAATCAGATGCTGTACGAGGAGTCGATCGCCCAGGATATTGGTCTGAAACCGGGAGACAGGGTCCTGGACCTTGGATGCGGCCGCGGAAGAGTCGCGGCCCACATGGCGGCTGTCACCGGCGCCGTGGTCACCGGTCTAAATATTGACCCGAACCAGATCGCCCAGGCCAGGGACTTCACCGAGCAGATGGGTCTGGAAAACAGCTTCACGATTCAGGACATGAACGAACTGCCGCTGCCCTTCAAGGACAACTCTTTTGACGCATTCTACCAGATCCAGGCACTTAGCCTGTGCAAAGACCTCCCGAAACTATTCAGCGAGCTGCGCCGCGTCCTGAAGCCCGGCGCCAAGATTTCGTTGCTGGATTGGGTTAGTCTCCCGGCGTACGATGCGACGAACCCGGAGCACGCGGAGTTGATGCGGCGGACAAAGCCACTGATCGGAGCTGTGGGGACACCGACGCCCGAAACTTTCGAAAAAGCCTTGAAAGATGCTGGTTTCGCCATTTTGAAGTCGGACAATGCCAGCATAGATGGACTACAGGCGCCACTCATCGACAAGGCCGACGTGTACTTTCGCAGTTTGCGACAGGTTATTCTTGGTCTGGTCAAGGTGCACTTGCTGCCGCCCCACTTCAAGACGCTCATCAACCGGCTTTGTCTGGACGGGCAGGCCTTTGTCAAGATGGACACCATGCGGTTGGTGACGACGAGTTATAGAATCATTGCGCAGAAGCAGTGATCTTTTCTGAGGCGCTTGGGGAGTGTGGATATTTGTTTAACGGCATGGCATTGATTTTAGAGCTATTTGATATTACTTTGACAGTGTGGCGAAGGGCTGATCTACGCTCTCGATGGTCGTCTCGAAAACGTAGCATACGTGCTTTTGAAACTTAATTGCTGGATTCATAATATACCATAGATCATGAGGAATCGTAACGATACTATGAAAATTCAATACATCTCACCATGCATTGACTGAGACTCCAACATCTAACAGTCATGAAGTACAAGTTGCATTGGAACGAGAACTTCATCTTTGCAGTATTCTTGAGTGACTATGCAACAACGCAATCATAGTAGACGATTTGGCAAAATGTAAAATTTCGGCAAAATGTAAGCATGGCTGCGCCACCACTCAGTGCGGTCTGAAGGAACTTGAGAACAGCTAGCCCAAGGGGAAGGGAGTCACGACCATGACTCCTGGCCTGGCTGGCCACTACATCGCGTAACACAAGTCCCCAAAGGTGGAAGCCAGTCGAAGTCAACCCTGACCGTCATAGCTTTCAAGTTGATGATGTCTGACCACGTTTGACGCTGTCTGGGTACCACTGGACTCATAAGTCTCGGGCTCAACTTCATGATTGCCGTATTTCGACTCAGTATCGGAAGCTCCAGAACTAGCACCGTGCTTATAATTCGATGATAGCCTGATGACGTTGCCTTCTATGTTGTCGATCGTGATGTTAACGTAGCAGGCTCTTTTACGGTACAGTCTGGAATCTATTCGACAAGCTATTGCCGAGCTAACTAGCATCTGCATGAAATTGCCCATATCGTTCACCAGTCAACCTGGCACCTAATCTAAATATTTTCACTCCACCTGCATTTGGTAGAACGCAAGCGTACTTCCAGGCTATCCTTTGCAACTGTCGCTTGGGGGGTTGAATGTCTAACTAATCTCTACAGCCTCACTTTCGAAGTTTGACATCAACGAGAGCTCAGAGGTAATAAAGCCAAGTGGTACTATGTAGAATCGCTTTGCCGGTAGAAAGTGCTTGGTGTTACCCGGCGGAGAAAAGCCCGGGGATTTCAATGTTCAGAGTGTGGCGGTGACGAGATAGGTTCCTGCGGGTATCCGGGACGAGGACAGTCGCCTCGGACACAACAGACCACACATCTTAGATCGGAACCGTGGAGAGCTTTCCGCGGTGCCTTTTGCCAGATACACAGATGCGGCTAAGTGCTTTGGTGCTCTTGATCGAGGTCACATGTCACCTAAGAAGTTGTGGTAAATGCCACGATAGTTGCTCAAAGTCTGCTGTTCCCTTTTACGGGCGCCTAAAAATAGTCATTCTTGAGCCAAAGAAGTCAGCGATAAAAGGCATTGGACCACTTCCGACTCGTCCTCTTGAGGTTCTCAGGATATCGTGGCGTGAGACAAACGTGCGATCGTGGGAAATGAGTGCCTGATATCACGATGGCTATGCCGCTTTGGCATAATGTCCGCAACACTGCCATTACGATGTCGAACTACAACTTAGCGTGTCTCATTCTCGGTGGTTTCGGAGGCATTCATTGTACAATGTATGACGACTTTGTCGGAATGTTTCTTTTTCACGCTTCGTGCAATCTTTAGGCAATAGCATAACTTTGGTGGAATCTCATCCCAAGGTGTATGGCCTTGAGCTCATCTGATGTCATAGTAAACTACGTGCGAGCTGAAAATACCATGAGTCTGGAACTAGAGAAAAAGCCCTGGAGCTGGAACTGTATCTGTATAGTCATCCAGTCGGGGTCCAAGCATGAGCTGTGACGGCCCGGCTCGAGAACCCGAGCGGCCTTCAGTTCCGAACCTGGCACTGACTCGGTGATCTGGATAATTCAGGTCACGGGAGATGGCTTCCCAAATATTGGGTGGCAATCATGGATTCATGGTATACAGTGCCATGCCGTGCCTCCTGATGTGGCTGTGTGTTGGCCATCCTAGGCCAGATGAATACCATTTGTTTGCCTCGATGTAGCCTGAATATCATCAAAATTCGTGTCATCAGGGGTTGTGACTGCAATCTCAAGTTTGACCGGGAGATGAGATGTCTTGAGCTCTAGACGAGGGCCTTGTTTGCGGTCACACTGCAACGGCACGGAACGAAAGGCGTGCATCCCTATTGGGTTCTCTTTCGATGGTGGGACAAGCTTTACAGAGGCAAAAGATGACATCGTGTTTGAAAATTTTCGCTCTTACCACCTCGAGGAACTTCATTATCGTGTCCAGCGTTTTTGTAGTGACACAGATCATCAGGGACTATATCTCCCGAGTACGCAATGATTGACGATGATTGGCGATACTGAAGCGTTGCTGGTGTTTTCGAGACGATACGGCCGACGATAAAAGGGGCAATGACAAGACCAACTTTCTTATGACCTCTTCTCTTCAACTATTCAATCATTCGAATTCATCGCAGTCGCCAGATAATCATCATCAAGTACTTGATCATCCAAAGATTTCCGCTCTGGCTTTGAAGCATCGCACTTCTCATCACGCCCATCTCTCATTACACAGGATCTTGATCTCACCCATAATGCTGGCCATCTTGAGCCTACCCTGGGTGCTCGCCGCTGTGCTCGGTATCGCCCAGGCTTCTCCAACGAACGTTGTCGATGTCGATCTCCCCGAAGCCGTAAAGCCCGCAGCTCCGACGAAGACTTTCATCCTCACTCAAGAGGACGTCGACGCCTACTACGAAGAGAACAGCATTACTGGTGTAGTGGGAATGAATGGAATGGACGATATCTCGCTCTCAGACTTGGATGACGCTCCCGTCTACAACATCACCTGCCCCGAAAAATGGCAAGTCTATTATTATAATTGGTGGCCGTAAGATACCCTGTCCCATGATCATAATGCTCATTGAGCATACTGAAGCAGATACGTCGCAGTTTACTCAACACGATGTGCCGCACAATAACCAAGATGGGAGGAGCCTGGACGGACGGGCCATGGACTGGCGTCTTCGGTGGCAATCAAGCCAAAATAGACAGAGCTAGAAAAGTCACCTTCGACTGGGTACAGACGGGTGAGGATTGTCAAGGAAGCTGCGTGCAAGTCTTCAGCACTTTGCGCAACGCGGGTTCGTGTAAGTGAATCTGCCCCCATCAGCTTACTTTACGTCCTACTACGGCCTCATGCCATCGCCTAGATGAGCAATACTGACGGTACCTCGATAGGCCGCGGCGATGAGTTCTGGATGCATGAAAAGATTAACATGAACTACGAGGGCTGCGGAATCGCAAAGTTCGAGTATCAATACCAGCAACAAGGGGTACTGGAAAACGGAAGAGGAGAATGCTGGAACACCAAGGATTACCGGCCGACATACCTGCCCGTGAAAGCAATTGTCAAGGATTTCTGTGAACAGTCCATCAAGACGATCCGACAGCGAGGAGCCGATCAGTTCGTCAAGGACGTTTCACGTGGAAAGGACGGACACTATTTCACGAGTTATAACCGCCAGGTCGACGATGCGGTGAACAATACCAGGCTGTACGATGTCGGCATGATTCACTTCTGGATCAAGCCGAGGAACAATACCATTGCTTGTCCTGCGGGCAAGACCGTTCAAGACATCATTGAGGATAAAGTAGGCGGGCTCAACGAGGCGCTGTGCCAGCAGCGCATCTTATCTATCGAGAATATGGACTGTAAGTACCCTTTGCGTCCAGGATAGCGAAGACGGCACATTGGCTGATTCTGAGATGAACCATAGGTGGAGCTCCCCTGGGCAAAAGCGATGGCGGACGCTTGTTTGCAGACTGTTTCGAGTGGGGAGTCGAAGCATCTGGTTACAATGGCATCGACATTCTTGATTAAGCTGTCGGGACAGGGCCGTACTCGCTTCTCTCATACGGGCTCACCACATTCATTGGCAATGTAAAGGCTGGCTGGGCTAGCCGTTGTGATGTTTTGGGGAGGATATCTCCGCGATTTCGCAGCCACAGCAATCTTTGACTGAGAATGCTGGCCAAACGCTAGGTCTTTTTCCTGATTTTGACGAAATTGAATCATATTGTAAGCTGAAATTGATCTTGTCGAGACAACAACTACGAGTTTCATTCTGCTGGTATCCGTATTGTTGTGAGTAAAGATGGCGCTCGGCCGAATGAAGTCGCAACATCGCAGATACGGCCAGGGAGGCCTAAGACCGACTTGGCGGTCTCACAAAAAGGAGTGGAGAGGTGGGCTGGCGGGGATTTCTCCGGAAAGGATGGGCAGGCGCGGCTCATTAAGATGTGAGATAGCCGACGTTGACCGAAAACGCCCGTATGAGAACAACGATTGCTGATGAGATGAAGCCTCAAATCAACACATGAGGCTACATATGAGCACTCATTGAGAGGTCAACGTGAGTTGAGAAACCAAAGATGAGAATGAGCAAGTAATAATTGAATTGAGACACGTGACGTCGTGGGATACTGTGAGTCCAGATCCGAGGCTCAACCGCGAAGAAGAGATAATAAAGACGCTAAGACCGAAAAAGGCAAGGTGCCCCACGTTTGGTTCCTTCCCTTCCCGAGTGACAGAACTGCTGCACTGGCTGAACATTGAAGCAGGCGCAGGCACTGCGCAGTCTCTCTTTCCCGCGGATGTCGCCCTCCATTCTTCCGACCGCCCGGAAAAGAATAAAGCGGATCTGATGGTCAGTTCCAGCCATTCAGATAACTGGAAACGGCAGAGAATTGGAGACCAGCCACTTACGGAATCCCCATGGTGCCCCACCTGCGCAGGCGTTGGAGAGAAAGAACGGAAAGCACGACGGCCAGCCGATAAAGAGCAGGAGCAGAAAAAAAAGCCTGCCTCAGTCAGTATCTGCTACCTTCGGTCTGTACTTTGACCGTGTACCGTTCCCAGTTACCGTCCCCGTCTGTCGCCGTGGTACCTTGTTCTTGCGGCATTTGACAGCCAGCAACTCTACCTTTCTCGAATTCCACTCTTTTTCTGAATTCTTCCACTCCCCAACTCCTCCGATCCCGAACAACATCTATTGCTCCGCGAATACCCTCACGAGGCACCAACGACCGTCACGATGCTTTCCCGAGGATCCGCCCGCACTGCGCAGGTACGTCGCCTCTTTTCCAACTCTCAATTGAGTCCCTTTTCTGCTGTGCAAGCCGCGACGTGGTTTTTTTCTCGGTGTGTGTCTGTGCATCGTGATCGCAGAGGCAAGGCTGCGATGTAAGAGGGGGAGAAACAACAACAACAAGCACCAAATTGCGACCTGGTAGATGACGCAGAAAATACGACGACGTCGGCCAGGATGAAAGGTTTTGAAAGGAATACACGAGAAGCAGACATATTCACAAGCACACAAAGCACACGACCGCCAGAAAATGGCCACACATGCAGCGAGATATGTCACGATAACCCACGGACAAATGGCTAACAATCCTCCCCCACACAGATTCTGCGCACCGCGCAGCCCGCGCGCGCCTACGCCACGGTCGGCTCTGACATCTTCAAGCCCACCAAGTTTGGCGGCAAGTACACGGTCACGTTGATCCCTGGTGACGGTATCGGTGCCGAGGTCGCCGAGAGCGTCAAGACCATCTTCAAGGCCGACAACGTCCCCATTGAGTGGGAGCAGGTCGAGGTCTCTGGTCTCAACACCACCACCCCCGAGAAGACTGAGGATCTCTTCCGCGAGTCCGTCGCCTCCCTTCGCCGCAACAAGCTCGGCCTCAAGGGTATCCTTCACACTCCCATTGAGCGTTCCGGCCACCAGTCCTTCAACGTCGCCATGCGCCAGGAGCTCGACATCTACGCCTCCATCTCCCTCATCAAGAACATTCCCGGCTACCAGACCCGCCATGAGGGTGTCGACCTCGCCATCATCCGTGAGAACACCGAGGGTGAGTACTCTGGCCTTGAGCACCAGTCCGTCCCCGGTGTCGTCGAGTCCCTCAAGATCATCACCCGCGCCAAGTCTGAGCGCATCGCCAAGTTCGCCTTCAACTTCGCTCTGGCCAACAACCGCAAGAAGGTCACCTGCATTCACAAGGCCAACATCATGAAGTTGGCTGACGGTCTCTTCCGCTCCACCTTCCACCGTGTCGCCAACGACTACCCCACCCTCGAGGTCAACGACATGATTGTCGACAACGCCTCCATGCAGGCTGTTAGCAAGCCCCAGCAGTTCGATGTCATGGTCATGCCTAACCTGTACGGTGGCATTCTGTCCAACATCGGCGCTGCCCTTGTCGGTGGTGCTGGTATCGTCCCCGGTTGCAACATGGGCCGTGATGTTGCTGTCTTCGAGCCTGGTTGCCGTCACGTCGGCCTCGACATCAAGGGCAAGGACCAGGCCAACCCCACTGCTCTGATTCTGTCCGGTGCCATGCTTCTCCGTCACCTTGGTCTCGATGACCACGCCAACCGCATTTCCCAGGCCATCTACGGCGTCATTGCCGAGGGGTAAGTTCTTTCGTCTCTCCTGGGATTGCAATGAGAATAGCTGCTAACAACCCAACAGCCAGGTCCGCACCCGTGACATGGGCGGTGAGGCCACCACCCACCAGTTCACCAAGGCCATCCTCGACAAGATGGATACCTTGTAAATACAGCTACAGACACACAAACCACCATCCCTGTAGCTATACGATAAACCAACCACAGCGGGCGGCTTCCCACCCTCCTCAAAACGACCCCCTATTTACCTACCTTTTCCCCCGACAACGCGATTAGACTCGAAATGAGGCGAGACTGGGACGGAGATAGATACCACCGACGCGGTCGAATTGCATAAACAAGCGGAGGAATAGATTTCTGGGGAGGAAGGCTCGGTCTTGCTGGGAGATTGTAGTTGTACCAGTTGTACGTAGCATAGGAGTCACGCAAAGCATATGAGTTCCTTTTTCGTTGTTTGAACAAGACCTGACCAAGCTCCACTGGCCCCATGTGCTCTCTTTTATATGTTCAAGGTGACAATTGCCCCAGATTCTAAACTTAGTCCATTATCTATTGATGACGAATGCCCGCGCTGCTATTCGACGACTCGTGTTCCCTCGAACCAGTTTCGCATTGTCATCAGGTATCTACTATCACCGACGTTGCTCGGAGTACATATAGCCTTGCGCCGAACGAAACGGCATCATTCTCATGAAGTTCTCAGCCTCGCCTCAAGCGTGGGGCATCTGCGGACTTGACAAACCAATTAGCGGTCGTGCTGGCTACATGATCTCGGACGTGAGTTTGGCTTCGGCTCGGAGAGCTGGCGGCGTGCTGACTCGGATAACATCGGCAATCCGAGGTGGTGCTCGGGCGCCGATGTCTCGGCCGTTTGGTTGGTGGGCCTTTTGGTTTTGCCGAGGTTAAGCCTTTTGGGTGCCATATGCTTTCTTCAGTCTTGAAGATGAGTGAAGAATGTGGGTCGGTTCTGGATAAGAGACAACTTTGTTGCTTTTGTCACAGCAACGAGGAGTCTTTGGGAACAGTCTGGTCGGTGTATTTTCCAGTCTGGCGTTGTAAATGTGACAGTTTTGTAGTGTCAGTTTGTGTTGACGTTTAGGTGCAATCGCGTAGCTGGACTGTTTGCTATCAAAAACTGAGAGTCAGTGTCTAATTGAGTTGAGTGGTAATAAGAGATACTCTTGAGTTGTCTGAGCCCTGAATAACTGCAGCAACACAGACACCAACGCCGACGACAGCAACTAAAGTTTTCCGGTATCTGCAACCCGAAGATTGCTGTCCAGAAGTTTCTTTTACTCTCGACAAATTTCGAGGCTCACGTTGCTTCATCCAGATTTTGAATATCTTTTATAAGCATCGCTGGCCCCCTAAGTCTTATTATATAGTTATTACCTACTTATGATTAGTGATGCCACCACGCAAGCATTCATGGCAAGCAATGCTGGCAACTTGTGCGATGAGGTAATGGATTAGCCTCAAAACTTGAGGAGTGATGCGGGAGAATGCTTTTCAATTCAGGGCAGAAAAACATCATACAACTGACAAGAAAGCCATATTTCACCATATGTTCTTGGCAAGCGAGCTGAAGATTGACAAACCTCCAGAGAAAAATACGGTCCTTGTCAATGCCTGAGCTAAGAGAGCTTCACACTTGCGTACTTGGCAAGTATTTCAGCTCCTCCCGACCACTCTCGCCAGACAGAATCTCTGTACACATTCAAAGCCTCCTAGTGCCAGTACGTATAACTTCCCTATTTGAGTCAACGAGGACAGGATCGATAGTCCGTTCATCTCATGTCTAACAAGCTTAACTAGCAAACCCAAAAATAACAGCTCACGTCTGACGATCGGCCATCTAGAGACAGTTACTCGCACACGACCGATCTAGCAGCCAGGCTCCTGGGTAGTCCCAGATTACGCTCATAGTGTCTTGTGTCACATCTCACACCGAGGGGTTCAGTAATCTCTGATGACAATCTGCATCCACTCCGGGGCTACCTAGCTGGGGCGTAAAAGGGGGGTTGGAGGTGCACGCAAGCGCGTGACAAGATTGCTTGCCGCTCTATAGGTACACTCTTTGGCTCTTTTCCTATTGTGTCTACTTTATTGTCACTGTTCTTTTGTTCTCTATTTCTATGAACCCTACTTCTATGAACCCGATCCCTTTTCTGTCTTTGAAGAGCATTCTTCAATGGATATGTAGAAGAAAAAGTGATAGCAGAAAGAATCAAAAAAGGAAAGAACAAGATCAGGTAAGAGGGCGTGCAAATCTTGTTGACTAGGATTCTATTCTGTCACCCGATTGGCAGGAAGAGAGACATCTGAGATCTTGAGAGTGGTTGAAGCTGAGACAGCCTGTAATCTCTGACGAGCTTCCCTCTTTTTTGTACGACTTGCGATTTTCTCTATGGCTTGAGAGGGTAACTGACTACCTCTCACAACTCACTGAGATAGTCCTACAGTTCTGTACGAGATTCTTGAGTCTTGACTCCTTTTCCATCATTGTATGTGGTTTACTGTGCTCCCATCACAAACCTACTACACCATAACACCGGACGTCAGAGAATCCCCGACCCGACATCTTCAGAAAACTCAGTCGCCAAAGAAGCAATACAATCGCAGATCGCCTCCATCTTGCCTCAATTTTACTCATGAGAAACAGCAAAACAGCCCACACTGGCCTCGAAGCGCCGTGTCAGGGTGCTATCGTACAGGGCTCGCGGAAGTCAACTACATGAGTCCCCATTGGCCGAGTTTCAGCCACCCAATTTGTGTAAGCGATTCTCGGGAATCGAAGACGGCCGAAATTCTGGGTCCTCTGGTGGATAGATTTCTGTACGATCGATCGCAGATACTCCGCCGGATCAGAAACAGAAACAGGTTCATGGGAACCGACACACAGTCACCCAGCATGAGCGAGCGATATATCGGTATCCAGAACCCAGATCTGGCAGACTATCCTTGCCAGGCAGGGCAGTTTCGACGGAAGCACTGTCTGCAACACCGAATCACACATGCCCCCTTGAAATGTCTCTGCAACATGGAGGCATCTGTCCATGTCGGCTTTGTCACACAGGAAAGTCAGCGGAGAGCGCACATATATCCACCAATCGCGAGACGAAATAATCAATTCAGCCTTGGAACATCTCAAAGTATGCATGAGATTTACTTCATCTCGAGCAGAGCATGCACTGCGGGTGCATCTCAAAAATGACGATGCAGCAATAACCCGTCTTGCAGGGCAGGCCTCGAGGAGCAAGAACCCGAGTTCGCGCTGGGAGGTGGGGGGATGGAACGGGACAGGCGTCTACCCAGCAGCCAGCCGCTCAAGAGGCCAAGAAAACAGCCAACTCGCAAGGACTTCCCAACTTGTTACGCCGACATCAATAGTTTCCCCTTTTTTCCTCTCTCACTGTCTCTACCCTAGAATGATTGGATGGTCGGGAACTTTCAAAAGTTGGCATAAGGCGAATCGGCACGTCTTGATTTCAGGTGTCTCTGTAGGCAGACGCAATCTCTGTTGTCTTATTCGACCTGGAGAACGAGTTGCCGAGAGAAGGGGGTGCCTTGTTCCAAAGATCCGGGACCCGTGTAACCTCGCGGCAGCATCCGCTGTGGCCGGCACACATTGTATGCCATATGGCCTTTACCCTGTTACAAAAGCCATGCTTTCCAGCGGGCGTTGGCAGCTCTGTTCACCTACCCCGCTTCAACGGCACAATCCTAATGAGTTCAATGGTCAGCATGATAATCTCTGTCAAGGCAGTCGTGGAAGAAGATTTTGTTTGCCCTCTTGGCGCATATGCTTCCTTTTAACCCCCCTTGCACTAGACATTGCTTACATTCTCGTGGGAGTTTTGCGGATCGGCTCTCCTAGCGTCGGCGTCAGCCATGCGGGAGCAAGGATCAGTCTCACTCTTGAAAATCCTGAGATTCTCTCTTACACCCGCTCCCCCACCCCTCATTAACGTCAGGCCCTCGTCGACAGGGATGTAAACAGCGAAAGAAGCACTCATGTCTTTCCGGACATGCAGATCCAGTGGCTTGATTTCTGTGTTACAACAAGACTTGAATTATCGTTGTCTTGTGATCAAAGAAGTGCAGATGCCGGGCCAGGGTCATCATGTCAAACATTGTTGGGAGTTGCAGTTGGTGGCGTTTTGACTTGGGTGGAAATTGTTTGCCTGTCTTGTCTTCGATACCGTTGGTCCGGACATGGCTTGGAACACCCCTGGCGAAGGATTGTGATGGCTTTATGGGGGGTAAGCATCGAAGTTGCAGATTCGGTCTAGGAAGAAATCCCTTTGGGTGACATGTTTGGCGGGTCAAAGGCCCGGTAGAAAATGGAATCAAAGGTGAAAGGTGGAATATCGACAATGGCTTGCTTTTTTCTCCTCTGGGTTTTGGTATTCCTTCCTTAAAGATGGGCATTCGCTCCTTCTCAAGGAATGTCGTCCGATCTTTTGGGAACTCTAGACGTTTACAAAAGAGCTCAATTCGACTTCCAATCTATAGGCTTCACCTTTTCGCCTTTCCACCCACTTCGCCTTTTCACCCTCGCCTCCCTTTCTCCCCAACCCATCCAATTTTCGTTGAGAGAACTGATATCAACTCTTCTTAACCTTGATCCTAGTTCATCATTAATCTCTTCACTATTATTTCTCCTTCCGACCTGGACGTTACGCCATCCTTGTTCTTGCCCCTTGCCCTCGAACCATGGCTTTGAAGCTCTGCACAGGCATTTCGCTTCTGCTTGCAACTATTGGCATCAGATTCTTGTACCTGGATCTTTCTACTGCATTCAAGATCTTCTTGACTTCATTCACCTTGCAATGTACTTTTCTCTTAGGATATAATGCTTTCCTCTATCCTTTCTTCCTCTCACCGCTGCGGCACCTTCCAGGACCAAAGGTAAGGAGTGCCAACTTTGCTCACATACACAACGGAAAGATCGACACGACCACTTGAAAAATATGAGATATTGCAGAAGCGCTAATTCACGAAGCTTATAGGGCGGTCATTTCCTGATTGGTCAGATGCTCAATCAGATCAGAACCCCGGGGCCAGCCGATATCTTCATATCTTGGACAAAGCGATGGCCCGACGCGCCTTTTGTGCGCTACCTCTCTATGTTCAATGCTGAGACTCTCATGGTCAACAGTCTGGCGGCTTTTAAAGAGGTTCAACAGACGAAGGCATTCTCATTCCGAAAGTCACAGTTGGCAGCACGCATGTTCTCCCCCATCACCGGACATGGACTCATGTTCTCAGAGGGCGAGGAGAGAAAGAAACAGCGAACCCAGTTGAACCGTGAGTTCCTTCATTTCAAGTTACCCCTTGCTTTATTCACGTTACTTTTACTGACATTGCTACATAGGGGCGTTCTCAAACCAAAATACGCGCACGATGCTGCCAGTCTTCCAGCTCAAAGCCAATCAGATGTGTGAAGCAATCTTCCGAAACATGGGCGGAGAGGACGTCAAGCTTGTTGATGGTATGCTAAAGTACTGTCTTTTCCTGACTGACTGATGCTGACTTCTGTCTCAAGTCGAACCCTACATCCGAAAAGCAACTCTCGACGTCTTCGTCATTGGCTCGATCGGCTGCGATCTCGACGGCATCTCCATCCCTGAAGCCCACTTCTACGACGTGTACGAGCGCATTATCCGCCAGCCTCCTTCCGGCCACGTTCTCACCTTCATCGATGGCCATATCCCTGTCCGCTCTTGGCTCCCTCTTCCTAGCAACAAGAGATGGCTGAAGGATGTTGCCCTGATTCGGACAATGCTCCTCACCTGCGTTGAGAACCGCCGTGCTGAGATGATTGCTGAGAAGAAGCTTGGTCCCAGTGAGAAGATAACTGAGCATCGCGATATCTTGACCTTCATCTTGGAAGATTGCCAGTTTGACAATACTCAGACCAATTGGACTGACCTGGAGCTTCTGGAATACGTACGGAGACCTGTGATCCCGACGCTTTGATGTGTGCTGACATTTCATGAACAGATGCTCAATTTCATCGCCGGAGGTATGACGAGACACAATGTGAACAGCCAAAGATGTACGCTAACCCTACGTTATAGGCCACGAAACTACTGGATCTATCACCATGTGGATTGCCCATATCCTTGCCACGGAGTCCAAGGTGCAGGAGCGCCTCAAGCAAGAAGTACTCGGTCTCTGCGCCGGCAAGCCTCGAGACTGGAACCCGACCTACGAGGAGACCGAACATTTGGTCTACGTCAACAACTTCCTCAAGGAGATGCTGCGCTTTTACTCCCCTGGTAAGCCTTATCGAACCTACATACTTCGGGTTCGATTTGCTGACCAGATTCACGAATAGGAATCTTCCTCCCTCGTGAGGCAGCAGAAGACGTCACAGTCTGCGGGACCTTCGTTCCCAAGGGAACACAAGTGACTCTCTGCCCGGCTGTGGCACACTTCAACCCCCTTGTATGGGGTGATACCGCCGACATCTTCGACCCCGATCGCTGGTCCGACGGCCGCGCATCCAAGGACTCGTATGCCATGGAGTCGTTCCTCCAGGGCCCGGCAGGCTGCATCGCTAAGAACATGGCTTTGCTGAACGTTAAGAGCGTAATCTTTGCTCTCGTGCGGAACTTCAAGTTCTCGCCACGTCCCGGATATACTGGCGTGGTAGAGCTTGCCAATCCCAACTTTACCCTGCGGCCCAAGGGTAGTATGGCTGTTACGATGGAGAGAGAGACGAGATAGACGGCGCTTATAGAATGCTGCGCTAGAGTTTACAGGGTGCCGAAGCATGTGTATGCTGGCACCACGTACGATGTGGTCCTTATGAAAGGACCGATTAACTATACATAATTTGGACAAGGGGCGAGGTAGACTAGCATTCGCTCGTAATTACATTGAATACTAATGAAACTGGCGCTTTCTTCTATTCTCCCCATGATGCGTGAGATGAGCTTTGTACTTCAGGAATAGTGAGCGAAGCCTCAGGAAGCACCGTAATGTCTTGATAATATTGTCTGTTGATAGAAGTCTGAGGATTTACCTGAGTCTCTCTTCATCTTGACCGCCGTCTTGTCCCTCGAAACTACTTTATTCCCCACACCTGGTTTCTCAGATCGATTTCTCAGCGAATTCCCAAAGGAGTCTTTGGCACATCCCAACTCAGGAAACTGACTCATTCCAATTGAGGATTCAGATACCTAGGTAGATGAGGTAGCAGTTATACTTTTTCTTCTCGTTGAAAAAGAAGGAGGCTTAGACACATTGACCTGGTTGCTCCTCCCTTCCTGAATGATTTTGAAACGCCAATTCCATCTGGAAGGCAAGTCAAACAACATCGCTCTCAAACGCCCCTTCCTGTACTCGCCTTGGACCTGCACCCACTTGAAAGCCCATATCGCCGCCTGCTTGGGCACCCTATCTTTTCCCTTCACCACACCTTTCCACCACTTTACGCACTCCCCTTCTCTGTGATAACCAACCCAAACACCGGAATATTCTTCAAAGGTACCTACTTAACACTACTGGCATCGCGTGAGAAGAGCTCTTTTGGCTTTCTTCTCACGTTGTCGTCAGCACATGCAACATTACATCTTTTATCATTGATAGCATCGACCCAAAAGACAAGGCCCAGGTCTGATCAGCGATTCATATCATCGTCATCACAGTAAGACCTCCTTTCATTTCTTCATCTCCTGCGTCCCAAAGTAATCTGAAACGTTCAGCAAATCTCATTATTCACCCCCAAACCCTTGCCACAATGGCGGCTCCATCCAAGGTGATGCTCGAGTCTGGCTCTGACATGGATCACAGTGTCATCAAGCCTTCCAAGCCTTTTGACCCTCTGCAAGGCACACTTCATGAGAATCATGCTGCCTTCCAGACCATGCTCACACTCAAGCCTGATGATATACCAATCTACAAGGTCGACATGGGCAAGCCTGCTGAAGAGCGCTACATTGAGCTCGCCAAGGATCTTGCTCCCAAGATAAGAGAAGTGAGCCCTCTCTTTGACGAGGTGATTGAGGCGACCGTACCTCGGGGCATGTCTGGATTTGCCAAGTTCACTTCCCGGTTCACCCTCCGTAAGGTCTTTGACCCTGAGCAGACCAAGGAGATCAAGTCCATCGCTGAGGTTGCTGGCATCCCCGTTCACCAGCTCATGGCCCTCAACACCTTTCTTGACCTGATGCTTGGATGTACATCTGGAGCTGCCTTGGTCAAAAATGACTCCAAGCGCAAGATTGGCGGCGGTAATCCTGACCATCTGATGCACTTTCGCACTCTTGAGGTATGGCTATATCCCTTTCTAAACAAAAAACATCTAGCACTAACGACTCATCGCAGTGGGGCATGGATATCCTGCGTGATATCCTTGTCATCATTGAGTATGTCAACACGAACAATGGCTCGAATGAGGTGATTGCCAGATCAGTCACCTATGCTGGCTTTGTCGGCATGCTGACTGGTGTCCGGTAAGGTGCACTTAGATTTCCATTGAGGACTGACATGGGCTAATAATTATCTTAGCAAAGGTCTATCCGTCTCTCTCAACTTCCGCCCAAACCATTAGTGTGGTTCGGGCAGCCTTCTTAGGCACCAAATTAAGGTCCTGTTCGGCTTGCGCGAGTCCGTTCCCTCAATGCTCCGCCGCATCATCCTCAACGAGGATATTTCCTTCAAGAATACCAAGGCCTATGATACCAAGGACCGAAGTCCCCGTGAGGACAGCAGAAAGCTCACTCCCATCACGTCCATCGGCAAGAAGCTTGCCTCTTCGGACGCGTCGCCCTGCTACCTGATCCTCTGCGATGGAAGAGAGGTAGTGAACATCCTCAAGGACCTTCATGACGGCAAGATCAAGACGAGCAGTGTCTTCCAGATTCAGTGCAACCACGACCCTGACCATCGACGCTGCTGTGGCCGCATGACTGTACGCCACGACGCCGACCCTGTCCAGGCAAAGCTCATGGAATCTGAGGACTGGATCGAGGTGTCTGCGGATCGTCAGAACGCCTTCCACGACAAGTGGATTGAACATGTCCGTGCTATCACCAATGGAAATGACATCACCTGGGCCAAGCAGAATAGTTGCTGCACGGATCTTGAGCTTGATGCTGAAGCCAGCAAATCTGGCGAGATGACTGGCGTTGACGAGGCCAAACTCCTCGAATGGATCGCTAGCTATCCTACCACCAATGAGTCGACTCACTTCATGTGCATCATGGATCCTCTGACTGGTGAGATCCGCTGGATCTCTCGTGGTCCTGACCCTCTCGCAATGTTTGATTTTGGCGACGAAGTTTAGTCGTTGGCCCTTATGCAATCAAGAGAGGAAGCAGCTCGACTTTGCACAGCAATGTTTCTCGTCTGACAGTGCTAGGAGGATACCAAGGAAAGGAGTTCTCGAGGCACTACATCGACACCAGGCTTTTGCATTTACACATGAGCACAACAAAAAGTCGGCAGTGCAAGGGAGTAGCATTGGATGACCTCAGGGTATGGGTTACATGGGAATAACGTTATGTAACGATAACAAGAGTCGTGAGAATAGAGCATGCCGCCAAAAAAGGCCACTCAAGGCTGTAGCGATCAGGTGGTGATTGTGAGTGGTGCCTTTAGAGAGACCTCGGTGTAAGTGAAATGTGCTCGGGCTCAGCTTGCACGCTGTAGGCGACGTTGGGTGGGGAACACCTGCAGCGTAGCTTCTTCAGCGCCTTCCAAGAGCGACCCAGCACCATATCACCCTCAAAGAGAAGGCCAGAGGAAGGAAGTGCTGTCCAACACCACAATCCAAATTTCATGATTGAAATTTTGAAACTTCCACACTGCGACGACCACAAACTACCTCGTCGCGACTTCTTTCCATCACAGCTCCTATCAAAGCCGAATCAAAAGACCGCCGAAATGCCAGCATCAGCACCAGCTCTTGCTCTGAACCAGGGCCCAATGACTAACGAAGTCCTGAGGGGCATCTTCGCGTCCGACCAAGACATGTACCCCGCGCCGCTGACCTGGGACCGCCTCCGGAGCTGGACGACTGCAGCGCCCGAGCTGGCCACTTGCTTCTACCTCTCTGCCGACGCCGTGGAGAACGACGACACCCAGACACTCGTCGGAGCCGTCATTGCACTCCCGATACTGGCACCTGCGTGGCGGGATTTGCTGGCGGGCGAGGTCAAGGAAGTGGATGTGGATGCCGGGACTATGTTTCCTCGCGATGGTGCTGAGCATCCAGAGGTCGGGCTGCACGTTTTTCACGTCGAGAGGTTCGATGTGCCTGAGGCGCGGGGTAAGGTGCGAGGATTCGCCGAGACCTCGATGCAGGCTGTCGTAGCTGCGGCAGAGAGGAAGGGATGGTCGATCATCGGCTATTCAGGTAAGTGATTCGTAGTGGCTGGCCAATGCTGGCGTTGCAGGCTTTCGATTGACATCCATTATGGGAGGGAGATATCGATGTGATCTGACATTTAGGCAGCACTCACAGCAACGCCAGAAGGACGAAGATGCTTTGAGAAAATGGGCTTCGAAGCGACGGGCTACGAGGAGTTCTGGGTTGACGATGATGGCCGCAAAGGTGTCCAACTGGTTACAATCACAGCGGATACCGCGCCCGAGGAACGGGAAGTGCGAGAAGCGGCGACAGTCCGAGGCCAGGCGAGGATGCTAGTGAAGCACTCGCATCCAGTCACCGATGCTTAGCTGCGCTTGAGGGTCATCGGAGATTTCGAGACTTCGAGAACAATCAATCAATGATCGACGATGCGGAGGGAGGGGCCTCCCGTGTGAGTACGGAATACAACGCAAGGAGTGGAATTCCAGCGGAAATTTGGCTTTGAAATCAGAAATCCCATCACGAAGTGAAAGCTGGGTCGAAGCTCCTTGACGCTGGGGCAATCATTCAACCGAACATAGCAACAAGCCAACAATTGCCCCGGACCCCGTTTTCCTCGCCAGAATCCCGTTGCTATCCATCAACAAAGTGCGAAACGAACCTCGGCTCCTGTCACCCAGCAGACGTGGTCCAGACTCGTTGCGGATACCCATGATGATACAAATTACCCAGTTGGCAGCTCCGTACGGTACACCAAACCTCGGCCTCCCGCCCCGCGGACCTGGCAACCGGCACGGCTCAGGCGACTACCGATGTTTTCTGCGCTGTTCTTACTTTATCGGGGCCCTCCTCCACCGAAAGGGGCAGCCAGCTCCGGGTGGTCGAGCGCCAGAACAATAACGGCATTGAGCTTGTGCTTTGTCATCATTGCTTCATTGGTACGGGGTAGAGATTTTCTTATGGCACGTTTTGGAGAACGGAGAGGCGACTTCGAGCAAGATTGGGTCAGGACTAGTCAGTGATGGGCCTCACCCTGACTCGAGTTTCCTGAGGCCGAGGCCATCCCGTTGAATCATCAATTCCTCGAAGCAAGAAGAACGATACAGCAAGACGGGCCCACCAAACAACAATGGCGGGAGCTGTGCAAGTCAAAGTCTACATACGACCACGACGATTGACGAAGCGATCTTGACCGCAGATCAGAGAGTCTGGGAGGCCCTGGCCTCTAATGGCCTTCATGGTGACATCGATGAGCTTGATTGGGCCTCTCAGACACACCGCCTACCCAAGCGATATCTGGTATGTGTTTCCGCATCTCGAAGAGGGATGTGCCCCGCCATGAACCGCGGCATATTTCACCAAGAAAAGATGGAGGGGCAAATGGAAAGGAAGAAAAAATCTAGCGCCCATGTTTAAGTGCTGCTGCTGACAGATCAAAAGAAAGGGTCCGTGGGGACAACAGCGGCCAAGTCCCGTTTGACAATTCCGCTATCCTTTTTCCAGGAACCACCTCACAAAACACGGTCTATTGGGCATGGCCAATACCGGCGACCCCCGGGCTGTCGAAGAAACTCCACCGGTCGAACAAGCAAAGTGGGTGCCCCTCCTGGCAGTTCTTCCATCATGACGTTGCCGTTTCCAATGCCTTCCGTCGCCCCGTGTTCACCAGGAAGCTTGAGGAGAGCTGAACACTGAACCGTTCCAAGCGGATCACAGGGTCGGACCCGGCGCGGGCCCGATGGACCCTTTGACGGGATTCGTCATGATATGGAGCAGATGGTTTCTACGATATATTTAACACCAAGATAATCCCATAGTTTCCAGTCGAAGTTTGGAAGAAGCATTTACATCTCTTCCCTATATATCCAATCCACTACATATTCCCTTTCTTGATATCCCGTCACTTAGACACTCACACTTGAAACACTCTTACAATGGCTCCTACTCCCAACAAGTCTTTCATCTTCAAGCAGGTCCCCAAGGGCCTGCCTGTCGCCGGCCAGGACCTCGTCACCGAGGATCGCCCCATCGACCTCGAGCAGGACCTCAACGGCGGCATCCTCATCAAGGTCCTCTACTCTTCCTTCGACCCCTACATGCGCGGCCGCATGCGCCCCGCCGAGGCCGGCAAGTCCTACATTCCTCCCTTTGAGCAGGGCGCCGTCATCGCCTCCTCCATCGTCGCCCGCGTCGAGCGCTCCGATGCTCCCCAGTTCGCCGCCGGCGACCTCGTCACCTCCTTCATGGGCCCCAACGCCGAGTACGCCGCGATCCCCGCCAAGTTCCTCCCCGGCTTCTTCAAGGTCCCCAACACCCACAACGTCGACCTTCCCCTCTTCGTCGGCGCTCTCGGCATGCCCGGTATGACCGCCTACGAGGGTTTCTACGACATCGGTAAGCCTAAGAAGGGTGAGACCATCTTCGTCTCCTCCGCTGCCGGTGCCGTCGGCCAGATTGTCGGCCAGCTCGCCAAGGCTGAGGGCGTCAAGGTCATTGGCTCCGTCGGCAGCGACGAGAAGCTCGACTTCATCATCAACGAGCTCGGCTTCGACGCCGGCTTCAACTACAAGACCGAGTCCCCTCACGACGCCCTCAAGCGCCTCGCGCCCCAGGGTATCGACATGTACTTTGAGAACGTTGGCGGCGACCACCTCGAGGCCGCCCTCGAGTCCTTCAACCAGCAGGGCCGCATCATCGGCTGCGGCATGATCTCCGACTACAACACCCCGCGCGAGCAGCAGAAGGGCGTCCGCGGCCTCTTCCACCTCGTCGCCAAGAAGCTCTCCTTCCAGGGCTTCCTCGTTAACCTCTCGCCCGAGAAGTACAGGCCTTTCCAGGAGAAGGTTCAGCCCATGATCGCCAACGGCGAGCTCAAGGTCAAGATCCACCAGACGGATAGCATTGACCAGGCTGCTGAGGGCTTCATTGGCATGCTTACCGGCCAGAACTTTGGCAAGGCTGTCTTGAAGATTGCCCAGGAGTAAGAGTCTCGAAGCATGGACGGATGGAAATATTGCATTGAATAAAGGTTTGGGAAAAGCATGTTAGATGTATACTATAATGACAATTGATGACCAATGAACCAACGACGAAATTCCACTGTCATTGTAACTGTCATTGTCTGCTCGATATGACAGGGTGATGTGATTTCCGTCCTGTCTTGAGCTTACCGGAAAGGCTCCGAGTTTGCGTCCTTCTCTCAAGTGATGTCGGACAAAAAATGTGCATGCTGGCTACGTGACGTGGTTTTAATCGCAGTGTCGCAAGGCGTCACGTCTTCCCTTTCACTCCGGATTGCTTTCTTAGGGCTCATAAATCACGTTTGTAAAGGTACGTGTTCGATTGATATTGTGTATAATTCTATAGAAATGGTATCAAGTGCTATCCAAATCCAAGCCATTGCACCTGGCAAGTTTCCATCCAATGTCCCTCTATCTCAGAGACCACTGTCTACCCAAAATGGGAAATCGGATCATCCTACTCTAAACGCCAACAGATCGTATCGCTAAATTTAGAATCCCGTGCTCAAACTGAGGCCTGTCTCTCGGTCTACTCTTCCGTTTTAACCTCTACCAAACAGCTTCTTGGCAGTCACACGTCTCGTAGACGAGGGCGCGTGCTCATTGGCGTCATAATACCCTCCGTAACCATTAGCGTGCTGCTGCTCCGAAATCGAAGACTGCGAGCGGTGGCTATACGCATCCGACGCCGCATCATCGGGTCTCAGCTTCTGGGGACGAGGAGGCGGGGGAGGTGCCTGGGCCGGCGCGGAGGCCTGTTGGGAGGAAGGAGCTCTGTAGTACTCTTCATCTTCCCACTGGGACGTGCTTGTGTTTGTCCGAGCGGGCTCGGCGCGCTCCGGTCGCGAAGTCGGGACGGGAGGAGCCTGGGCCGGCGTTTGGTGCCCGCCGTAGGAGTAGCCGTTCGTCACCGACTCAGTGGGTTGTGTTCTCGCTGAGGGACGCTCCTCCCGCTCGTCGCGGGAGCGTGTTGAGCGGTGAGTTGTTTCGCGGCTCGGGCTGGCATTGTTGCTGACAGGCTTGCGCGTAGTTGCCTGCTTTGGCTTGTCTTCGTCTGAATCGGAGCTGTTGTCCTCTAGATCGCGGTCTTCATCGGCATACTGTGATTTAGTCGTTAGCATTGTCGATTGTGATGAGGGAAAACATATGTGGCTTACCATTCTCAGCTCCTTGCGCATGGCCAAGCTGGCGCAAATGTCGCGGGCCTCTTCGATCGCAGTCTTCTGCGTCTTGAGCGTCATTCTGCGGTCGCGCGTCTCCTTATTCTCGGCGGCGATGGCTTCGACCGTCTCGGCAGGCATGCCGAGAATCTCAACAGAGTTGAAGATGCTGTACATGCCCTGCAGCAAATGTCTCTCGACGACCTGCGTAATGGTGTTGCGGATGAAGGTCTTGGCCGCAAGCTCGTAGAAAATCAACATCTTCTCGCAGACTTCCTGCGCCTCGGTGTAGGTGGCACCATCCTTGGTGGTCTCGATCTGCCACTTGCGAAGACGCTCCTCGTATTCGGGGTCGTACGGCTGGATTTCGAGGTTCATGTCTTGCGTTAGGTGCTCAAGCTCGACCTGTGCGTCGGCCAGCAGCTTCTTCATCTGAACATCGAGGAATTGATAGCGCAGGGGCTCGCGCATACGCTGAGGCCACGCGAAGTCAATGACCTCACTGAGAAACTCGTTGCACACGACGCCGAGATTGTCCTTATGCTCCTGAGCGAGCTTTGGCCAGTTCTCTGAGTAGCTCTGGAAGAGCATGTAGACAGCGCGAGGCTTGGGATCCATTGGAAATTCGGAACCACGAATCTGTCGCAGAAGCATCTCGACTTCTCTACCGACAAACTCTCTCTTGCTGCTGTCGCTGATGGTAACACCATCTGCGGTACCGGGTGCAGTGGATGACGAGAAGCCAAACTTGCGACCGTTCTGGCGGATACGGTGCGAGAACTTTTCGTTCTCCTCAATGGCGCGGGCACGCAAGTTCTGAGCGGGAGTGCCGCGGGGGTCGGCTGTGGCGCGGAAGAAGTTCTTGCGAGGAGGATTCTTGTAGAAACCGTAGACGGCGGGGATAACCAGTTCCTTGGAACTGGAGAAGAGCTCAACGAGCTCGATGCGCATCTCCTCGACAGTGTCCTTTCCAGTGCCCATGGACTTGAGCTCTGAGTCGCAGTCGTCGAGCGCCTTCTGGATCTGCTTGCGAAGTGTCTTAACGTGACGACCAATGTGACGTTGCAGCTGAACACTCAGCTTTTGCTTGAGCGCATTGGCACCACACATGGAGCTGGGAAGAGCACGCCATTTTCCGCGGCCAAAGAATTCTTCCTCACGTTGACGACGTTCACGGGCTGAAGGCCATGGCTGGCCTTGGTCGCGGGGTCCAGGGTTCAGCAGAACGTACCAGCCGAGCTTGAAGTAGTTTTGCTTATCTCTGTTCTGGACGAGCTCGATGAACTTGTCTTCCAGACCGATCGACTCGCAAAGATCGGGTTTTGTCAGGACACCAATGGTACGGCTGCCGGAGGGGTCGAAGTGGCGTGCCTTTGTGAGAATGGGTGCCTGGACGTAATCGGTGTTGCCGCCAACGACAGCAAGGATAATGGTTCGGGAACTCTTCATATATCGGTCGCAAAGGGTCTCAATCGTCTTGATGTCGTCCATCGACTGGTCGTTATTGGCGTTTTTGACGAGACCTGGAAGATCGACGAGAGTGAGCAGGGGCATGTCGGGACCTCTCTTCTCAACCACCAGAATGTCGCGAGCGGCGAATCTGCCCGGAATGTTCTTGGGGGCAATCATTTCCACCGCAGATCTCATGAGAGACTCAAAGGACATGTCTGTGTCGACAGCTCCGCCAAATTGTTTCAATCGCTCCTGGTCTCTGAAAGGCTTGTTCTTGTCGGGGATGATGGAGACGTTGAGACTCGCTTCGGCCGACCTGCGCAGGCGGATCTCGGTTGCGAATCGTGTGCAGGCGCCGGCATCACGAGGGAACGGGGTGCCAGTGATAGCCTCGAGGACGGAACTCTTTCCCGCCGACTGGTCGCCGACGACGACGATCTGTGGCAGCTTGACATTGTCGAGCTGGGCAAACTGCAGCTTGTCGATGAGCTCGAGAAGGCCGCGCTGCTCATTCGCCATGTCCGCCGTCCCCAGCGCCGAGTCGATATTCGGAGCCATGTCGCGTTCGGGTCTGATAGAGACGTTAGTTGGACGGTGACGACTGGTTTCTGGAACCTCGTACAATGATCCCATCACAGTCTGGTCTCGACGTATGTGTGATGTGGGTGATTGCGCAAGGAAAAGTCTTGGACCTCGAAAACAGGGTGCGAATACAACACGGGGAAGGGAGAGCCTTTTAAAGAGGAGACTACTGTTCGCCCAGCCCAAAGACCAAAGAACAAGCTTATGTGGGATTACGCAGTTACGCAGCGCAAGCCTGCATTACGGCGCGAGACGTGTCTCGACCGAACATCACATGCCCCCCAGGTGTGAGTGTGCCCAATAGCCTTGAAAGGGTGCCTGGATCTGGGCTCCAAGTCGTCGCAAAGCCGCGTCGTCAGCCCCCAGTGACGACCTTGGGGCGTGGGGAAAAGGGTAAAGCTTCGCCTACTTCTGCGTCGCCACCGGGGAATACGGCGGTACGGCGACATTAGAGTTGGCATTCCGTGGATGTTGCTTGGCTTGAGGCAGCCCAGCAAAGAAGAGGCATCCGTTTGGGCCCTTTTTTCGCCCGCCTACGGCAATACGGATACTGCAATTTCGTCTGTCACTCGGCGTCGGATACCAAAGCCGAGACCAGTCAAGGAGACTGGCAGATTGGATACTGTGGGCTAGAGTCTTTAGGACCACTCGGTCTCCGTTATGCAGGGCGAAAAAGACTTTGAACAACAGCGAGAAAGGTGAAAGCAGTCCCATGTGCGCAAAGCCACCGAACTTTGGGACGGGGACCAACGCGTTTGTGTCGAGTTTGGACGAATGACGTCGGTAGCTCGGCAGTGGCACAGCCTCATTTTCCCTGTCTGGCACATCCAGGAAGCCCGCCGTAAGAGGTGGAGGGCCATGGAGGCACACTTTTTCCTGTCAAGCTTATTGAATCGGCCGCCGCAAAGTCGCACTTCGTCTCGCTTCTTCGCCTGGTTTCGCCCTACGCATGACGAGCGTACGCGTCGGGAGGCACTCGAAGCCCCAATCAGAGGCGGGTATGTCCGTCTAGGCCGGTGTGAGGAGGATTTTGAGCCAGCCAACGTGGTGCTAGAGACGACGACGTTCAACGCCAAGATGTTGCTGGTGGTTGTTTTTTCGCCACTCGTTGGACTGCAAGGATCAGCCGGTGAAACAATTGGATTCCAGTGGCTGTGTGGAGGAAATTGTGGCTAAGCAAGCACAAGTGAGGAAGTTTTGAATGATTAGGTAAGTGAGGATGCCTCTCTATGTGGCTATGCTACGGGCTTTCTCGAACTGTGGCGAGTGCTCCGGAGATGTGGCTGAAGCTACCCTCCCATCCTCCATCTCCAAGGTCCGCCGAGACCCTCGAACATCCCGTCCTCGATCGCTCTCAATCCTACTTACCTGTATAGCTAGCTACCTGACTCAGGTCCAGTAGTGAATCTATTCAAGCATCTTTACTCATATCTAATGCTCACTTCAACAACCCCAAACCCCCCAAGGCATCAAGCATAACGGCGTTCGGATCTTTAAGGAATAACAGAGGTCAAGGAAGTATGAGCGATCGAAGGCGGGGGACGAAGTCATGAGACAAAAGTCAAAAGTTCAGGACTCGAACTTGTGAGGTTCGAATTCCTATGACTCTCGGTTGTTGTGCCACGCCGTGATTCTACCGGTTGTATGCCGCTCGGCTACTGAGGGTGATGGCTTTGAGATGAAAGTTGAATTATACACAGCTGTATTTAACCAGAGGGAGAACGGAATTCATATAGTCCATCTCAGTATTTAAACTCCTGCCCAACAAGCTTCTCGCTCAGAGCCCACAGCATCTCCGCATCGACTTTGCTCCTAGCCCAAGGATATACCTCCTCCTTCCACGGGTCGGCAACACGACAATCAGTAAGAAACTCCCCATTCTTGTCCTTTAGCTCCGGATCAAACGCCGCAAACACGTGCGTCGCGGCACCCTGGTCCATATCCTTGGGCTCGATATCCCCCATTCCCCACATATACTTGCTCCCCACCACAACATCAGCCTTACGCAGTGTTTCGAGGAACCCGGGGAAGTCATGCGCCTCGTGCGCGGCAAGGTTCGTGGGGACGTACCCCGGGCACAGACTAAACGCCATCACACCCTTTGATGGGCCCAGCCTCTCGGCAAGGGCGATGGAGAAGAGGCTGTTGGCCGTCTTGGACTGCCCGTAGGCCATCCACTTGTCGTAGTGCTTTCCTTCGTTGAAGTTGTAGTCCGTCCAGCGCACGTGGCCGAGCCTGTGGGCGTTGCTGCTGACGTTGACGATGCGCGGGGGGGAAGGGGATGCGAGGATCTTGAACATGATGAGGTTTGTGAAGAGGAAGTGGCCTAGGTGGTTTGTCTGGAACTGGCTTTCGAAGCCGTCTTCTGTGAGGCTGTAGGCTGAGGCCATGATGCCGGCGTTGTTGACGAGGATGTCGATGTGGGGGACGTCTGGCCATGAGGTCACTGTCTCTGCTGCTTTTCGGACGCTGGCGAGGGAGGTGAGGTCTAGAGTCAAGGGCTTGACCTTGATCTCGGGGTGTGTGATTCCGAGTTCGTCGATGAGGGGTTGGAACTTTGAGGGTGAGCGGCCGGCTAGGATGAATGTGGCTGGCCTAGCTACGGCGACTTGTTTGACGAAGCTGTCGCCGATGCTGCCTGGGGAGACGCCCGTGATGAGTATCGTCCTGCCGGCGATGTGGGGGGCGTAGAAGGGCACCAGCTCGCTCGCTTTGGTTTGGTTGTTGAAAGAAGGAGACATGGCTTTGGTGTTCTGTGTCGTACTGAACAGTTTAGTAGTGCTTAGTTTGGGAAGAGAGAGTAAGGTATTGCTTGTAACTGCCCCTCGGACAAGATGATGAGAACGCAGGAACGGCCTCTATATACCCACCAGTCTCAAACGATACCTAAAATAAACACTAATAAAGCATGTAAGGCGCGAGGCAGCCCGCACTCACTGGAAGCATGCTTGGAACGGACAGCCTTGAAATTGGTTCACCCGAAGATCACGACGCGTAAGATAAATGGGCTGCTCATGTTGCTTCGGGGCCATAGTTACCCGTTCTGCTACATGAACCCATCAGAAACCCCTTACAAAGGATACGGTGCCGGAGATAGGTATCCTTCATTGGGTGTTGGCAGTCTTGCTTTTCCTATATGGGAGACCTCAAGCACGGAGTTAACGGTCCTAAGAGATCATACCACCGTCATTAAATATTGTCAACGGGCTATGTTGGCACTGTCGGAGAAGTACCTGCGGCACAGATCATCTATAGTCATCTTGGAGCGCACAGAGAAGACATGTGGTAATATTGCCAATCGTGAAAGATTGCAGTCACATCCCCTTTAAAGCCCAACCTGAAAGTACACCATTCCGTTTCGCTAGCCTTCACGCATGCATAATTGTGTCCCTATTTTAACCCAACGCCCAGTTATCCGTCCCAGATTCCGTCCCTTGAAACACCCGAAAAAAAACCATCGACTCTTGTTGTCGATGAACGCCTGCTGTTGTGCGGCGTTCGACGCGGCGTGACTCTGCGCTCAGTTCTGACGGCCGTGCCCGCTACCCCACGTCGCGCCGTTGCTACTCGGAGCGGGTGCGGGGCCCCGCATGTTCGCGCCGCCGGCGGAAGCCGAGGCCGACAATCGGTAGGCGGCAATGTTGTGGAACGGCGCCGCCGAAGCAGGGGCAGTCAGCCAGGTGTTGAGACTGTCGGATTCATTGGGTTGATTGTAGGTGAAGACGTTTGAGAATTGTGCTTGCCTGGGCCGGGGAATGGCGGTGTATTGAGAGGGGGAACGAGCTTGGTTGGAAGACATCTTGGCGGCTGTGAGAGCAAGACTTGGGTGCTTGTTCGTCTTGGCTACGACTGAGATGATATGTGTTTTGTGAATTGCAATGAGAGATTGAGCGGCCCAGGGCAGGGGAAAAATCACTCGACGGACCAGCTTTTGTATTCAAAATGAATACTCCTCATGATCCTCGCTCCTCACCATCATGAGGAGTGAAGCGGGAGGGTCCTCCTCCTCTTCCTCTTCTTCCTCCTCGCCCTCCTCCTCACCGACAAAAACATCAGGGGCTTTTCAGCGGGGTCTTTTTGCGGTTGACTCTAAGGTATCGAAGAGAATAATAAAAGTGTGAAAGTCGTTGCCCATGATGATGATGAGGTCTGGGATCCGGTGATGATTGCCTCCTATCACCGCCGCCAGACGAGAGACTGGGCCGCCGCTCAAAAGAACCCTGCAATTCAAACCAGGCAAAAGTACGCAGGTACTTTTGACTCCCGAAGACTAGTGCAAGGCACGGCCGCTGGTCCTTGGTCCCTGATTGTCCATTGGATCAGGAGGAGTGCGAACGGATGTGAGATAGCGGTGCAAAAAGACCATGACAGAATGCGAACGGAATGGAAAGTTCGATGATCGACCGCTAAAGGTCTGGCACTTTGTCACCGAGCTTTTTGCTGAATCCTTCTGGCGTGGACTTTTGCCGCTTGGCCGCCGTACGGGTCAAGTTCCAGTCAACAAGAATATGGCTAGCATGGGTCATGCAGGGTACTTCTGCCTTGAGTTGGGCTTGATTGGCCGCCTCACCGAGGCCGCAGTCCGAGAACACTATATTTCAGAGATGGTCGCTTGCGTGGCAGGTCATGACTAGCAGGTTGGTACACGCATTAACATGTGAGCCTGGGGGCTCTCTTCATGGTTATGTGTTGGGAAATCTATCCGCAACTCGCCTGTAAGTTCAGACAAAGTCGGCTGACCTTTAGTGCAAAAGAGCCGCACAAGCAGCACAACGCCAAGAGGAGCCTTTTGGCTGGAGAAAATCCCCAGGTATCTATTCTCTCGCTCCTTTTCAGGGTTGATAATACCGTAGTTACCGTAGACTACCGACATATTGTACACACCACATGCTCGGCATGTGACATCCGTCTATTTTTCGCTGACGCTATGAGAAGATCAACTCCGCTCCCATCCGACTGTTCTGAAGACTTCCGCGAGCGCACCAAGAACTGTATCTACGATAGACTTGACGAAACCTTGGCGCTTGCTCTTGCCAGAGGAGTCCCGCAAGGGGTCTTCGCTTCCCATCGTAGGCAGGACGTTGTCGCTAGCGGACAAGCTCACGAAGAGAGCAAAGGGAATGAGCCAAACGCAGAGCCCAAAGTATGAGGCGATCTCGGTGAAGCTCGGGACGTCGGGTTGATCGTAGTAAGAGTGCATGTTCGAGTACGATCTTTGCTGCGCGGCAGAGAAGTGGCGGAACCAAATGTAGTGGTTGACGAGGACCAGAACTAGACAAGCAAAGGTTAGTTCCGAACGTGGATGTATAACAGCACAGAAACATACCACAAGAGGCCAGGAACAGAGGGTCAGTCAGCCTAACGAAAGGGAATCGGCGCATGTTGCCGAGGTAGACGACATGGGAGACAACTCCCATGAGGGTCAACTTGAAAGGAAATCGGTCGACGATGCATAGCAAGAGCTGCAAAACAATAACCGAGTAAATCAACTTTGTAAGAAGGCGCTTCGCAAAAACGGTATGCTCCTCGACAAGTTCCGATAAGTAATACAGACCGGAAGCTAGACACAGGGGTGTTAGTAAGGAAGCATCCTCAACCCGAGTGCCAAGGGAGAATCCGGGGGATCAGGACGAACCGATGGCGAGGGTCAGAAAGCAGAAGCCCACGATGGAGCCAAGGTAGCCGACCAAAGGTAGAATCCACATGGTGACGGACGTTAGGTTTAGAATGTCGTCGTAGTATGTCGCATGAAGTGAAGTGAGAAATGAAAAGAGAGAGTGTGTGAAGTTGTTGAATTATTGGTCTGCCGGGGGAGGAGGGTTGTGCACAGAAGCTCCCTACATTGTCTCTTGAAGCTATGACGGAGCTGGCCAGGGCGCGTCGTGAAATCCACTTTGCGAAAGCGTGGCCTCTGCGCGTCGGGTAGGTACCGTAGTGGACGGGCACTCGGGAGATTCCATGATCCGCGGTAAATGAGATAAGCGATCGTTTGATTGGACGCATCCTCCGGCCTTCAACCTCACAGGTACCTAACCTGAGTACCTTTTAGTGACCCCCGGCTGTCGCCGGGGACTTTATCCTTATCGATAATTATCGATGGTGGTTGTCGGGTTTCTTATCGATAACTATCCGTGACCCCCCAGTTGTGAATTTTTGAGGATTTCTCACGACACACAATCCACCGCCCAATTCTTCGATGCGCCGGCTTGACGACAGACTGCCTTGAAGCGAATATTGACGGGAGGCTCCATTCAAGATCGGCCGAGTTCAATCTTCCAACAGAAACTGCCCAATATGTCGCGCCCTGAGGATACCCTGTAGGCTACAGGCCTCCCCTCCAACCCCGCCATGTGCCTCCAGCTGACCAAATCTCTCTGCTCTCAGTGCGGCCGACATCCACTACAATGACTCCGAAGCCCGCAAGTACACGACGAGTTCTCGTATCCAGAATATCCAGGCGTCCATGACCCGCCGTGCTCTTGAGCTCCTCGACCTCAAACAGCCTTCCTTCATTCTCGACGTTGGCTGCGGCAGCGGTCTCTCCGGCGAAATCCTTACCGCCGAGGGCCCTGAAGATGGTGGACCACACACCTGGGTCGGCATGGATGTCTCACCATCCATGCTCGATATTGCTCTCCAAAGAGACGTAGAGGGCGATCTCCTCCTCGCAGATATCGGACAGGGCGTACCATTCCGCGCCGGCTCCTTCGACGCTGCTATCAGCATTTCCGCAATTCAATGGCTTTGCAACGCCGAGAGCAGTGATACCTCGCCCGAGGGCCGCCTCACCAGATTCTTCAACGGCCTCTATGCGTCATTACGCAGAGGAGGTCGCGCCGTGTGCCAGTTCTACCCCAAGAACGACACCCAACGCAACATGATTACTCAGGCCGCAGTCAAGGCCGGCTTCGGCGCCGGTCTGCTCGAGGATGACCCCGAGACAAAGAACGTCAAGCTCTATCTTGTGCTGACTGTCGGCGGTACCGCAGAGGGCGGTCGCGGAGGAGACATCACAAATGTCGTTGATGGTATGGACAACGTCGATGTCGAGGACGCGAGGAGGAAGGCCAGTCAGCAGAGTGGTAAGGGTGACATCAAGAAGGGAAGTAAGGCGTGGATCGTCAAGAAGAAGGAGCAGATGGAGAGGAAGGGAAAGGTCGTCAAGTCTACCTCCAAATACACTGGGCGCAAGCGCAGAACCGCTTTCTAGACGGACGGTGCTTGGGCGGGGTTTCGGGGATGTCGCATGGCATGGCGTTCAGGGGTACAACGGAAAACTTGTTTTAAGAGATCGAAAATTGAATCAGATACCCTCATTTACCTCTCAGAGTCTCTCTTCTCCACCCGAATGTGTCCTCGTCACGAATTCTGGACTTGGGGAGACCAATGATTCCGGGTTTGCAATACGGAGGGAAAAAGGCATCTGACGACACCATGAATTGAACAACGGATGCAGTAATACCTCGGGAGACTTCATCGAGGTAGACAACAACTCAAGCATCCAACTCATGATGTGACAGATGACAGATGAGGCAACTTTGCATCCTATGACCCCTTTCCCCTTCATCTAAAGACCGAATCCACCAAGGTATGTAGCCTGATACGGTATGATCCTGTACCACTTGCCTGTGAACCATAGAGCGCTTTTCGAATGCCAGACGTCTTTAGAATTCCATCTTTCCAGCTAAGCCATGGATTTGATAAGATACGATTCTTTCCTCCTCATCAATGAGATGAGATAAACAGCATCTAGTAAGCGTAGATAACAGATCCACAGGAATATTTGTGCAGCTCATTTACGATACCACATTCTCGACGTTCTTCCCTGTCGCATCTTCCGTTGTAGTTGCATCATTCCATAAAGCAGCGCCTCGCTCGTCGGCGGGCATCCAGGAACATAGATATCCACCGGCACCAAGCGATCACAACCACGGACTACAGAATAACTGTAGTGGTAATACCCTCCGCCGTTGGCGCAGCTCCCCATACTAATGACCCAACGCGGTTCCGGCATCTGATCGTAGACTTGGCGGAAAGCGGGCGCCATCTTATTCGTGACAGTACCGGCGACTATCATGACGTCTGACTGGCGCGGTGATGCTCGAAACATGAAGCCGAACCGGTCTTGATCGTATCGTGGCCCGGCAATTTGCATCATCTCTACGGCGCAGCATGCGAGGCCGAATGTCATTGGGTACATCGATGACTGACGACCCCAGTTGGCGAGCTTGTCGAGGGTGGTTCTGGCGAAAGAGTGATTAGTAGCAACTCAAGGGTGATGCGCCTGGGACTGGGGTACATACACAGCATATTCCACAAGGGACTTAGGCTGTGATTGTGTAGGAAGGGCGATCTCGCGACGGTTGGGGCGTGGAGAGACAGATTTCTGGCAGCTAGTGGAAGTTGCTATGCGTCGAACGCTGGCCGGTGCTGGAATTGATCTCATCGCGAGTCCCACGGCGCGGGGCACCTGGCTTGCAATAGACTTTGACATAATGTACAGGAGAAAGAACTTTTTCTTCCAGAAGTAGGAGCAATGAAGATTGGAATAGACGGAGGAACGGAAGGGGTAGCGGGGCTTCTTAAAGCCCGGGAAGTACGCATGGGTCCCAAGCTCTGGTACTCAGGGCTAGTGGTAAGGCATATAGGAAGACTAGAACCAGGGGATAGGATCTCAGGGATTTACTAACTTGGTTTCGACTAGAAATTGAAGAGAGCAGCCAATTCGACTTACAGCGTCGTGAACACGAAGCTTTCATGAGGCTTCAGCTGATGCTTGTCATGGTCCAAGTCCATGCATCTTGCGAAGCCAGGCCTCAGATAAGTTTACCAGAACCAGAGCAAATAATCCAGAATAAAACGAGAGCTCGAATACAATGGTATTCTCAAATACAATTATGAGATCCCTCATCAAGTTGTTCAAGATCGCGAGCTAGTAGGCCTTTCGCGCATTTCGTTGATCATAATTGGCCCTCCGTCTAAGTCGAAGCGCAGCCCCACTTCGTTCTCGTCGCGAGTCCGAAGTGGGGCCAAGTGATCCGAACCCGTCTGCGCGGGCCCCGTAAATCCGTCGTCAGTAACTCGACCGCAAAGGCAACCCGTCCGCTTCATTCCTTTGACAGAACAACAATCTGATCAAGACAACCCGTTATGCGTTCTACCAGCCCCCAGAATCGCCGGTGTCGATGCTGCTAGATTCCTGGAGCAGTAACCCCTGACCTCGGCTGCAACCCACTGACGCTTGCCGCTGGACCCCTAACTACTTGATACTTAGTGCCCGCCAGAGCTGTTAACGCCAGACATTGACATGGAAAGCCTTCCTTCCTTGAGAAATGGGCCTAAGAGAGCTCATAAGAAGGTTCGAACGGGATGTGTTGCTTGTAAGACGAGGCACGTAAAAGTAAGGCAGGCGGCCATCCAAGGCCAAGTTGAGCCCATATCTAACTTCTATTCGGGATAGTGCGATGAGAGAAGACCACAATGCAGCCAATGCACTAGGCAAGCTATTGCCTGCAGTTATCCTTCACCAAAACCATACCCTCCCACGGAGACTGCGACATCAACTCTGTCTCATAGTCTTTCCTTCAGGGACGGAGCACTTGATCTCAATATGCTTGATCTCGAACTCATACATCACTGGACACTCTATACATACGATAGCTTGACAGTCAGCCCTGTGATTCGGACTTTCTGGCTGAGGAATGCGGCGCGAATCGGGTTCCGCTGTGACTTTGTCATGCGGAGCTTACTGGCCCTGTCCGCCGTTCACCTAGCAACTCTGAACCCAGCGCGAGAAGAAGCCCTCTTTCGACATGCACTGAAGCACCACAACACATCGACAGCGGCAACTATTGCATCAATACATCATATAGACCAAGTGGAAGATGTCGCAATGCGAGAAAACCTTTTCCTATATTCAATGTTCATCATGTTTTATAGTACGCGTAGTCCACTTCCCTACTCGACCAACATGTGGCGCTAACATTCCCGGTACTCTCGTAGTCATCTCACAGACGGAACACCCCCAAGATGCCTTGTTTGGCCGTCCGAGTCGAAAAGAAATATCATCACCGGACTGGATGGTGTTCTTCCACGGATCAAGATCAATCGCGCTCGCGTCAATGGCACTACACACCACGACCAGTCTAACTCACCCAGTCATTGGCTACACGATAGGAATGCTCGCAGACCGTGAGAGGACGTCAAAGAAGCAATACCTCAGCACCTTACTTGCTCGCATAAGACAAACCGAGCTGAACGAACATTACGAAACGTACCTGCACGCCGCGGAAGAGCTTGAAGCGACTTTTGCGGTCCTGGCCGAGTTCCCTGAGAGCAGAGACATCTTTCACGGGTTCCTCTGGATTAGCAACGTATCGGACCATAGGGGAGATTTGATAGCTTTGATTCAGGGCCATAATGCCTCCCAGGAAGCACTGGTCGTGTACACGTACTTTTGCAAAATAATCCAAAGGCTTCCGACAAGATGGTGGTCTGAAAAATGGGTCCGGGGACTCAAGGATGGTGCGTTTGCCTCCCTTGATGAGGAACATCGAACCTGGGTCGTTGAACTGCCAAGTTGGACTTGATTCGTCCTCAAGCGCATGGCTTTATTCAGTCGCCTCGGACATCAGGAGTCACCCGCAGACGTGCCGGTATGATCTCCATATTCCCCGACATTGACTCGTCTTTTACGAGCATCCATGTTCCCCCGAACGGTCCACGGACAGCTCTGACAGCTAACCGATGACAACCTCATCGTACCTTATGCACATGGCGTAAACTAGAAAGCAACGCTGATCCTAGTGCCGAGATGTCGGAAAGCAAACGTCAGACGCTAGGACCAATGCAATACCTTGGCCTTCATTGGCTGGACGCTAGGGTGGACATTGTGCGATAGGCGAGGAGCCGTTAAGACAAGGTCCGCCGTTCGGGAAACGGCCCCCGGCTTGGAAATTGAGACCCGAGCTTCTGGGAGATCGGCGGGCCGGGCGGGCTGCGTTGCGCAACCGAGCCGGAGCCAGGGGACGGACTGACAGGACAGAGTTGTACTTTTAGGCCGTTGCTCGGCGGACGACTCAAGTTGGTCTTGCGAGCGTACATGGAATAGAAATACCCTAAATGAAACCCTCGGCATCTGTTTACGTGGTTTTTGGAGCAAGAATCATCAAACCAAGCTACAATCTCTGTTACAAGATCTCAGTTGATACTCGTCTTCTCACTATCTCTTAGCAGTCACTGCAGCTAAGTCTATCATCACATTCGCGATGCCTTCAGCCGCGTTGTCGCTCCTTGTTTCAGCGGCCGCGGTATGTCAGCCGGAAACAAAAAAGCCTTACCCAAGCTAATCACTTTCTCAGCTAAGCATCTACGGAGTGGCAACGGTCATCTACAACCTCTTCTTCCACCCCTTACGCCGCTACCCGGGACCCAAGCTATGGGCAGCTACGCCTGTACCTGCAGCCGTCAACATCCTCCGAGGCACTCCCCACCTGACCATTCTGGAACTGCACAAGCGCTACGGCGACGTCGTGCGCGTTGGACCCAACGAGCTGGCACTTGCACACGCTGACGCATGGAAGGATGTCTGCGGACATCTCAAGCGCGGACAAGACGAGAACGGAAAAGATCCAAAGTACGGCAACGAAGAGATGGACAAGAGTCTTATTTCGGCATCACGCGAGAGGCACGGGCCCGCACGACGACTTCTGTCTCACGCGTTCTCTGCTCGAGCAATGGCGGAGCAACAGCCCCTGATGGACCGATTGATCAGCCTCTTTATTCAGAGAGTACATGAACACAGCAAACGTGGAACGGTGGCTATGGATGCTTCCAAGTGGTTTGAGTGGACGACGTTTGACATTATTGGGGATCTGGCCTTTGGCGAACCCTTTGGATGTCTGCAGAACTCGGCCTCGCACCCTTGGGTGGACAGCTTCTTCGCGTCCATGAAGATCATCCCGTGGATTCAAGCCATTAGCGACTTCCCTCTCTTCTCTGTGTTAAAACCTCTCTACTTCATTCTTTTTGTTCCCAAGGATGTGCTGAAACAGCGGCATCTAAGCCAGGTGATGGCCGAGGAGAATCTGAAGAAGCGGCTGGCTATTGGGGGTGATCGGCCAGACTTTGTTCAAGCCTTATTGAAGAGCGGCGAGAAACACGTGAGTACCAACTATCGAACCCACAGCCCAAATCTCCTACGTTTTCATCTCACAGATATGGTGTGTAGGAAATGTCTCCGATGGAGATGAGGGATAACATGGTCCTTCTCACCACCGCCGGCTCTGAGACAACTGCTACGACTCTCGCGGCAACGACATACTTTCTGGGCAACCACCCCGAAGTCCTCGCAAAGCTGAACGCCGAAGTTCGCTCAGCATTCAAGAGCGAGCAGGAGATTGATGTCAACAGCGTCCAGAGTCTTCCTTACATGCTTGCTGTTCTCAGAGAGTCAATGCGAGTTTATCCTGCTGTTGCGATTGCCTTGTTGCGTCAGACGCCTCCGAGCGGTGCGCAGATTGCCGGGGACTGGGTCGCTGGAGGAGTGAGTTTGCCTACCTGCATGATGACGCGGCTTGTTTGAGTTTCATGCTAACATCAAATACCATGCAGACGACTCTTGGTATCTGGCAGTATGCTGCGTATCACGATTCCACTAAGTTTCTTTATCCGGACGCGTTTATCCCGGGGCGTTGGTTGGATGATGAGCGTTTCGATGGCGACCAGAAAAACTTGCATCAGCCGTTTTCTTATGGCCCTCGCAATTGCTTAGGCATGAAGTATGTTTTCTAGTACTTGAACGTGCTCTTCCTCGACCTTGAGGTCTTGATCGAGATGGTTGCTAACATCATGCGTGTCTAGCCTTGCTTTTGCTGAGATGAGGTTAATTCTTGCCCGCATAATTTGGAACTTCGACTTGGAGCTGGCGCCGGAGAGTAAATCTTGGGCAGCTGGCCAAAAAGTTTTCTTCTTCTGGGACAAGCCTCCCTTGTGGGTGTACTTCAAGCCCCGACAAGAGCGATGAAGCAGCTGGTACCCAGTATGTGCAGATGAGGTGATTTCAAGATAGGTACGTTAGTATCAAAGTCTGAATGGCAACATCTTGCTTTGCATACGGTACCTTAGTCTGCTCTCACTTGACGGCTCTATCTCAATGAGTGGGATGCGCCGCCTTAGCCTCGGATTGCGGCCTTCATGTTCAGTGAGAAGTTCTTACATGAAACTACCAAGTTAGTTGTCGCTCAATTGAAGGTATGCAAATCCGCTCTTGTAACCTTGACAATTGCAAAAAGAGTGATCGAGTATATATATGGTAGCATTATAGGCAGGGAGGGAGCAATTATGCATGCAGGCTAGAGACCAGCCAGAAGGATCTTAATATTTGCAGCTCTTGTTTGCCGTCTTAGGCATGGAAAGCAATCGGAAAGAAAATTCTCGTGAAAGCTTGGAAATTTGGTTTCTCTTTTGTATGACCCTAAGAAGTAATCACGTAGGAGTATCAATATCATGATATCACGATTGCAATCACTTGAGTACTGGAGACACCAAGCGCGGACACATTCTTTTTTGCATCCTATACTTTGCTGAAGACAGAGTTAGCCAAAAAGATACAAATAGGACGCTCTTGAAGCAACTTACTTGAATGCTACGCCCGCGTCACTTGAACTGATCCCAGTTTGGATAAAGGTATCAGACCACACCTTGTTATACCTGAGGTGCCAAATGTTAGGTTTTCGCTGATAGTTTGAAATCTGACGCTCGAACGGGAAGGCCGAACCTATTGCAGATATAATAAGGGTTATAGGCACCGCGGTTGAATTGAAGAACCCTGTAAAGGAAGACAGAGGCGCATTGATCTTTGTGAAGAGAGTGTTAGACGTGAACGACGGCTCGTGGATGGAGTAGACTGACCTGTGCACTTAGAGAGACACCACTGCTCTATTCCGCTCGTCACTCCCTCACTTGCGCTATCAGAAGTGGCATCGTAGTCGGCACTAGCTACTCCATCACGCTCCAAAACCTTAGTAAAGCCTTGGGGAGCATCACTCCATGTCGGTTTTGGTGGCGGGGAAGGCTGTGCAGATGCCGATGACGAAGGCGCAGCAGAGGTTGGAGCTGGAACAGAGGTCGAGGTCGGCGCCTCTGGAACAGAGGTGCTGGTGGGAGCTGCAGAGGCAACGGAAGTTGCCTGACAGGAACCAGCGCCTCCCGAAGGCGCTGCTTGGCGACGTCTACCCGCAGAAGCTCCAGGGGCAGAACATGCCAAACCACGAGGGTCAATACCGTTCCAGATGACGGCGGGCTCGCCCTCGACTCTTGAGTATGCGAGAGATTTGACCATCTCCTTGACGTTTGTGGCGACTGAGCCCGGGACCTGAAGACGCGCCTTGTGCTCGTCTTGAGATAGCCAGACTGCAATCACGCCAGCGACTGCGGGAGCGGCTTAAGATTGAGTGTTAGTCATGTGTGCTTTTCAGACTGTAGTCTTTGTCAAAACATGTCAAATACTTAAGTCAACATACCCACTTCCTGGCACCCCCCTGTTTCTGGCACCACAAAAACGATGGGATCACAACCCAACCTCCTCATTACTATTAACTATTGATCCTCAACCACACCCACTACAATACAGCTGCCAGCCTCACTAGGGCATTCAGAGTCGCTGGATTCAGCCGTGATAACCTCCTTTTCACCCGCTTCGATTTGAGCCCGATGGATATCCCTGATGTTCGCGAACTTCGTATTGGGATCG
>NW_026849593.1:0-41771 GCF_030869305.1 Colletotrichum tamarilloi
CTGTCCACATTCCACAGCAGTACCCGTTCATTGCTCATCCACGACAATCTCATGAGCAGATTCCTCGGCTTAGCTCTGCCGAGTCAAGCACTGGGGGATCCGATGCTACTTCGACTTCAAATGCGGTACCGACAACCAAACCTGTAGGTGCTACTGCTGATGGCGGTACTTACACTTGTACATACCACGGCTGCACCATGCGATTCGAAACCCCTGCTCTGCTGCAAAAGCATAAGCGTGAGGGGCATCGGCAGACTCAGGGTATCGGAGGGCCCAGAAGACCTGAAGCAGTTGCCGCATCCCCCGACAGCATCCTCAATAGTCAAGCCGGACCTCACCGCTGCGATCGTATCAATCCTAGCACGGGCAAACCGTGCCACACAATCTTTTCACGCCCGTACGACTTGACTCGTCACGAGGATACCATTCACAATGCGCGGAAGCAAAAGGTGCGCTGCAATCTTTGCACCGAGGAGAAGACGTTTAGTCGTGCCGATGCGCTCACGCGACACTACCGAGTCTGTCATCCGGATGTTGAATTCCCAGGCAAGCACCGACGCCGGGGGCATAATGTCTGAATGCGCTACGTTTTCAGGCCAAGACACACAGCTCGGATGGTGTCTGCTTCGCGGCGGCTTTACACTGGTCCAGTTGGCAGAAGAATGCGCCGACCTCCGAGGAAGCTAATGGTCTACCCAATTATCGACAATAGCGTGCACCATCCCCGAGCATGAGGAGTGAATCAGGGATACAGGACAGTCGGGCGAATCAACAGGGGTGGAAATTCAGGGTCCTCGATGGTGCAGTAGGGGTCGTGCAACATGACATCACATAGTCCGTGCGCAACGACCCTGACGATCCATATGACCCGTAATGACATCATTTACCCGCCATTTCCTACTAGGTTCACATCGCCAGAAGTCGTGCAACTTGCCCGACTCCACTCAGCGACATCATCATGAGTCTTGGCATCATCATCCACCTCTGCCTGAGTTCATCAAATCGGGAATTGATGGGACGAGTTGGGGAGGATGGATGATCATGACGCTACACTATCTATGCTCCTGCCACAGGCTCCTGCATTCCATTTCACGCCATATGGACGGTCCCGACCAGCCCCGACTCGGAAACTTGTGGTTCTTTACCCAGATGATGCAATCTACGGCCTTAACCACTGCTCGGACGGGGCTTATGCATTTCTTTCCCTTTTGAGAAGCAGCGTTGTTTTAACCGCTTCCATCAATTACTTTACTTTTGCGATGGGTTTGGGACTGGAAACGGAGCGAGTCTTTCACATCTCCCATTCTTCCACAAGACGATTGTGTATGACATGTTGTACATTATGTTATAATGGTCCAAGTCGAGACCACAAGGCTAGAGAAAAAAAAGGTTGGGGAGGGAATGGGATGTCCTAAGGGCACGCAGGCGTGGTTGGTTCTTACGAATGTAATGATGAGGGAGGAATGATGCATTATAGAAATATTAATATGTAAAACACCACCCCCATACTGATCCAATGCCCGGCCTTGATTCTTATCGGTCAACACTTGCGTCCTGTTACATACGGAAATGGTTGACAACTGGCTGAAAATATCACAGAGAGACTTAGACTATATCCCTTCACGATGATGCTCAAATACACATTGACTAGACAAGCACATAATACTCTATGTTTGAAATAGTTGTTCGCCATTTCTTAGGTGAAGTCCCAAAGTCGGTTATCTACTCAGCAACCGAGTCTGTATGGTCGATGCTAGTCCCTAGAGCTCCTTCCTCTACTCTAGCAACCATAGCTATCTACGAAGCACCAATGACATTTGGTACGCACGTTCAATGGTCGGGTCCTGCAGCGTGCCCTAGCCATCCTACGCCGCTTCCTCGCCCAAGACGGCTGCGCGAGCAGTCTGGTAGAGAGGGGTGATATCCGTCCATTTCTGGAACTAAATTGAATCCAAGTTAGCTTCCTATGTCACATTCATCTACTTGGGTGCCACGTTTCCACCGTCCACAAACATTCACTTACCTGGTACCAGCCCTGAGCTGAGAGCACCTCGAGGCCAGGGATGGTCTCCCACCCGGCGTCCTCGGCCAATTGCATCAGTGGTGTATGACGAGGCTGGTAGGCCATCTCAAGAAGGACGCGTTTCCTATCGACTGTCGTGTCTTGACGCAATACCGCCATGAGAGTTTCTCGGAGCGAGGGATCAACTGGCTTGTCGGCAGGGATCGTGCTGATCATAACGGTAGGCGAGGATGCTAGTGCAGGAACTTCGCTGGCATTCTTGAGAGCTTCGATGCGATAATCCGAGGGGAACGACGCCTTCAGGGCTTCCAGGTTGCCACTGTTGCGTGCTAGAGCGTAGATAGGCCCGAAGCCAAGTGCGTGCAATGCGAAGATGGCGGCTCTTGTTGTTCCGCCTGAGCCAATAACGATGGCAGAAGATTCAACGTCTTCTGTCGATTGGGACGAAACACCTGCCGACTGAAGAGAGTGAACCATACCTGACCAGTCAGTGTTGTCACCGATGAGCTTAGCCGTGTCTCCGCTGGTTGATACTGGGATGATAGTGTTGACAGCGCCAATGATGCGAGCAGCCTCCGAGACTTCGTCAATTTCCTTCATAATGTCGAGCTTGAGCGGGATTGTCACGGAAGCGCCGCCAAAGTCGGGAGCTCGGATCAACTCGCGTACATCGGCCGCGTCAGTCGTTTCTTTGCGCAGGTAATGGTGCGGCAATCCGACCAAATCGAACAAAGTATTGTGCAGAGCAGGTGATCTCGATGCTGCAATGGGACTACCGAAAAGATAGTAGGTTTGCGGGTTAATGTCACCAAGCAACGCCAAAGCTTGCCGGATCTCGGCCGCGGACAACTGCCCCGGGGCTGCTTTGAATGGCAAACTGGGATGGGAGACAGGGGTGAGGCAGCCGTTCAGGACACGGCTGAGCTTTCCAGCTTGCCCCATGTTCAGCGCAATGATCGGGATTTTGTGCGAAGACAACATCTCCAACTTGAATTGGGCTAGGTCATAGTTGTCTTCAATTCGTTTGGCGACACCAACCAACTTGATCACGTCACCCCATTGAAGGGCCTTGTTGTAGAAGGGGATCCAAGAACCATTCTTCCAAGACAAGTTGCCCTGAGGATCATGGTGGGAGGCAATGATACGCGCGGGTCCCTTGTTCTCCACGACTGCTCGAATGACTCGCTCTGGGAGTGTCATCTCGACATCGATGAACTCAACCCCCATGCGGATTGCTTTTTGGTACAGACCAAGGGCTTGATCATGGGCGTCATCGGGGAACTTTCCACCCTGAGACAGTGTGCGCAGAGTGAAGATAATGGGCACGTCTGCCACCGATCTAAGAAGCGCAACCTGGTGTGCAACGAACTCTTCAGAATAGTCTTGGAGCAAGTCCACGCGGAGCTCCACGGCGTCAGAACCGACCACAACAGCCGGTATCAGAGTGAGAGCTGACGCAACCTCTGGTATCGTGAGGGAAACAAAGAAACTGGGATTCTTCGCCAGTGCCTTATTGACTTGTACCTGCTCTCCGCACAAAACATTGACGAAGCGGCGGAAGTCTAGCGGCGGCTCCCGTGTAGCCAACGTTCCTGGGGGATGAGGGCTGAAGTACTCAAAGTTGCTGCACTGCTCGAAGAAGGGCTTCCGGCGCCAGTAGACATCTTCAATGTCTTCTCTGTAGGCCGGTCTTGATTTGTCCTGCAGAAGGTAGTCGACGACTTCCTTGGTATTACGGTGGACGAGTAACACAGTGCCGTTGTTCTGGCAGTGGGCGACGAGCAGTTTCCGAGCTTCAGGAGTCTCTACAATGCCGCCGCCACATGAGAAAATATACCCGTGGCTCTGTTTCTCCAGGACATCCCGGAGAAGCTCAAGCTCGTCGCTTCTGAAGCCTGTCCACCCTTTGGAACCTCTGATCATCTCCGGAATTGTCATGCCTGACCGCCGTTCCAGCTCTTCATCCAAATCGATAAAAGGCCTCTTGAGCGTCGCGGCCATCCATCTTCCCGCAGTCGTCTTGCCTGCGCCACGCATACCAATGATGACAACAGACTTATCCTTACGAGATCTCGTGGGAAGTCCCGTAGCCACTGACTTGGGTTGCTCGTCAATGCCGTCAAGCTCAATGTTGAAGAACTGCGACATGGTGTCCCACCACCCTGGCCATGTCTTGCCAGTGCATTCCCTCTCAAGAATCGTCACAGGCTCGGGGGATACCACTGAAAGAACGCTGAAGCTCATGGCGACGCGGTGATCGTCGTAGCAATAAATGCTTTCGGTAGGCTGCTGGAGCCCCTGCACAGCGCGGCCGGTGACGATGATGCCGTCGTCAAATTCGTCAGTCTCAACGCCAAACTTGGCTAGTTGCTCGCGCATTGCCCCGATACGATTGCATTCTTTCACGCGTTGATTGGCGATGCCGCTGATCTTGGTTGTTCCGGATGCCGCAGCTGCTAAGACGGAGGCTGTGAGGAAAGCGTCTGTCATAGGTTCCATATCGACATGCTCAATCGCTTTGAGACCGCCAATGGACGGGCCTGTGACAGTCGTCGAAGTTCCAGTCTGCTCAACCGTGCATCCCATAGGTCTCAGCACGTCAACAGCAAACCTAGAGTCGCCCTGAAGTGACTCTGAGCCAATGTTGGGCACAGTACAAGTGGTGCCGGTAATGGCTGCAATGGCCAGAGGGTAGGTAGCGGAACTGGCGTCGCTCTCCACGACGTACTCGGCTGGGTTTTGGTACACTGCCTTCGGGATGTGGTAGGTATTGAGCTCCGTTGTCGATTTCGTGACGTTTACGCCGAAGGTCCGCATCATCGAGACGGTCATATCAATGTAAAACTGTGATATGGGCTTTCCGCCTACGAGTCGAAGGGTGACTGGGTTTTTCGCGTAAGGTGCAGCCATGAGAATTGACGACACATACTGCGATGAGATAGTAGCGGCCAATTCTATGACACCGCCCTCGAAGCCCTTGGCAGCATCCACCTGGAGAGGAAGACTCTTCTCTTGCCCGAGGTATTTGATTCCCAACCCATTGGCCCTGAGAGCATCGACCAGAGGACCAATTGGACGAACTTTCATGCGAGCGTTGCCGGTAAGTACTGTGGAAGACACTCCAGACGGCGCACAAAGAGCCACAACAGTCGTCAAGAATCGGGATGCGGTACCAGCGTTGCCAAGGTACAGCGCCTCTTTGCTAGCATTGAGCTCGCCGCCTTTGCCTTTGACAGCTAGCACCTCCCCGGCATCTTCCCAAGCGTATGTTGCTCCCCCAAGCTGAGCAATGGCTGACAACATGTACTCTGTATCGTCAGAATGCAGCAGGTTCGTGATCCGGCACGTTCCCTGCCCGAGAGCAGCGAGAACAAGGGCACGGTTGGAAATAGACTTGGAGCCCGGGGGGGTGACTATGGTGCTGTGAGACTTCGGCATGCCAGGTATGACCTGAGTTGCCGATGATAGGACTACCCTGATGACGTGGTCTTGGACTACGCTGGCTTTTTGTTCGTGGGTTTTTCCGATCGCGGAGAGGAGCACAATCTTCTTCTTGGCTCCATCATTCTTCTTGTCAACCGCCATCTTCTCCAACAACACGTCAACGGGGCACTTTTTGCCTGCTGTCAGCTTAATAACCTTCTTGTCGTGTACCGAGGTGGGAAGCTCGTAGCTCGCAATGCACTTGACAAGTCGTGCTACAGCGCCAGGACGAAGTACGCCAAGGAAGCGGGCCAGTTCTGCCTCCTTGACCATGCCAATGGCGACAGCCTCTCCATGAAGAAGCTGAGGTGTCAACAGGGCTTCGTAGGCGTGACCGATAGAATGGCCGAAGTTGAGCAGATTTCTCAAGCCACCTTCTCTTTCATCGCTGGAGACAACTTCAGCTTTGACTGAAGCAGAGCCAAGGACAATTCGCTTGAGAATGTCTCGAATGGGTGAAAGTCTCTTTTCCCCCTGGGACTTGACAGCAGCCAGTATGGCGGGTGCGTTGGTCTCGAGTGCGGTAAACTCGTCCTCGCTCCAGATGGCGGCCGTCTTGATGACCTCGGCCATGCCATTGATGAACTCCCGCGCTGGCAGCGTCTCGAGGAAGCTCAGGTCGATATAAATACGGAACGGTTGCCAGAAAGCACCGATGAGGTTCTTGCCCATCGGGGTGTCGATGGCAGTCTTGCCACCAATGGATGAGTCAACCATAGACAACAGCGTCGTCGGCACCTGTACAAAGCGAATGCCCCGCATGAAAGTGGCAGCGACATAGCCGATCATGTCGCCAATGACACCGCCGCCTAGAGCAATGATGACCGTGTCCCTCGTGCATTTTTGCAACAACATCCAATCTTCAATGTCCGCCTTGGTCTGGCGGCTCTTTGAAGCTTCGCCGGGCGGGATTGCGTACGTGAGCAGTCTTGCCGAAGCAGGCGCGGCGGCTTCAAAGACCTTTCGAAAAGGCGGGACATAAGTATCGAAGAGGTTCGTGTCGGTTACAAGGACGTAGGTCGATGATTTGAGATGATGGAGGAGATCCTGAGTCACGAAGTCAAGCCAGATACCGTGGTCGACGACAATGTCGTCTTTGCCCAGGATCGTGATCCGGGTCGGGCCTGAGCCCGAATCTGAGCCATTGACCAAGCCCATGATCGATGGCAGCAGATGTGAGGGTGGTAAGTCGTTATTTACTCAGAGCTCTGGCACATCGGGTTGATCTCTGTCGTAGAGCTTGCAACCGTAAGTGAATTGAATACGTTGAGGGTGCAAAGACTCGCGGGTGCGCCTACCTTATGTGGGCGTAGGGTGCATGGAGCCAGTGACTCTTCCAAACAGGACTCACCTTTTTTTTTTTTTTTTTTTACGACATCGGACAAGGACGATTGGCGGGGGCGGGGATGGCACGAGCAAGGATCAGGAACGGCTCCTCTATTGCGGCTTAGTGGAATCTCATGCCGCCTATACCGGAGCTGCCAAAAGAGTATGACACTGCGGCGATTTCCCTTGGATGGGATTTTTAAAGCCCCAGGGTCCGGGCACTTAGACTTCCTCAGAGCCCCTCAATTACATAAACAAAAAGTTCCACATGAGTCGCTAGTATGCATCTTGCCGAATGGGCCACCGACGTATGGCTAGCCCGGACTTGTAACTAATATTTAAAAAATCATTAACTTAATTTCCCCCTAACGGAGTAATCCGCCGGGGCCGTACTATATATTATTTATTTTAATATTCTGCCTTTACTAGCTGCTCGGGCGGTTCTCGATGTTATTTACACAGTATTAATATATAGTATTAATATATACTCTTACTATCTTAATAGACTATACTATATATTATATATTAAAGAAAACTAGGTATTACGGCTAGCTAGTCGTAGTAAGTATATTAGCAGAAGTTAAGGCTATAAATACTAAGTAAATAGTATTATAATCGTAAATAGCTTCTCTAAAGCTATATCTATAAGTCGTAAAGTAAGTAAGGCTTCGGTAATTAATTATAATCTTATTAAAAGGGGTTTTTTAATAAAAATAGCTAAAAATAATCGTAAAATCTAATATTAAGTTAATTATTAAAAAAGCTATAAGAAGTTTATTTTTAAGCCTAGCTTAAGTTTATATTATATATAAGTCTTATTTTTAAATATATTTTTTATAATATTCTTATTTATTATTATTTAACTATTTACTAAACGGTCGTCCGTCCTATTTATTTACGATTATTTATCCTATTTATTTATAAGTATCCGTTCCTTATTTTATTATATAATCGTAGTTATATAACTTATTTATAGTTTTTTTATTTTAAAAGGAGTTATTTTAAGTCCGTATTTTTATATATATAGTATAGTAACTATTATAAGTCCTATAGGGCAAGGCCCTAGTCTTATTATACATATTAGGTTATAATATTAGCTTCTTTTTTTAAAAGTTTAGTCCTCTAAGCCTATAAATAAGTCGTCTATTCCTAAGTTAGGGAATCGTTAAGTATTTTTTTAAAATATACTAATACGATATTAAGTTAAATTAAAAAATTAAAATCTTTAATAGCTACGTCTCGTTATAAATTATTATATATTATTTATTTTTTTAATAAAGGAGTAGAAATAATACCTTATTTAAATTATTATTCACAAAGGGTCCGTTATTTAGTTTTTTTTAATTTTAAAGTTTATAAAATATATTATTATTTAAGTATTTTATATAATACGTTTATTAATACTATTTATATTTATAAGTATTACGTTTTTATTTATTAAGTCTTAGCTAACTAAGTATAGTTAGTTAATTAATAACGAAGTTTAATTATTTTAATTATAAAAAAGAAATAAAAGAATTATAGTTTTAAAAAAAAGTTACGGAGTTATAAAAAAAGGCTAAGGCTTATTAATAAGCTTAGGCTAAGTTAAATAAGTCGTTATCTAAGTTAAAGTATTTTTATTTTTAAAAATAAATAATAATTAAAAAGAGTTAAATTATATTAAAAAAGTTTCTTAGGGATTCCGAAAATACTTCTTTAGTAGCTCGTAAGGTATAAGTTAATAGTATTTTTAAAATTATTAATTAAAATACCGTAATAACTAAGAGTTCTAAGTTTAATTTTAATTTTAATACTTTTTAAAAAGTTTTTAAGAGTTCTAGAAGTTCGTAATAAGTTCTTATATATTTTTTTTATATTTATAATTTTTCTATTTAATAAAGAATTTTTATATTTCGTTCTTAATTTTATAATTAATAATTTTTTTAATTTCGTATTCTAATTAGTTTAGTTTAATAATAATATAATCTTTTATATATAAGCTTTTTAATATAGGCTTAAGTAATAAAATATAAAAAACGGGATAGTATTATATCGTATTTAGTAGTCTTAATTCGTAATTAATTAGTAAAACTTTTTTAATAATTTTAAAGGGTTTAAGCTTTTTATAATTTAATTTATTGCTTAGTTATTTTATTTTAATATTATAATAAAGGAAATAAATACTATTCCCCTCTTTTAAAAATAGTCCTCTAATTCTTAATTTATCTACGTTTTTTTTTATATATTATTATATAAACTCGAAGTTTAGTAAGGCTTATTTATAGATCTTTTTAAGTTTATTTATATTTACTATAGCTTTTATAGCTTATAATCCTTATTATACTTTTTTATATATTATTAATTAGAATTTATAATTAAAGTAGAACGGGGATTTTTTTATATTCTTACTAACTATATTATTATATATAAACTAGGCTATTAATAAAAGTACTACTTAATTATCCTAGTCGTAGTTTATATAATAATAAAAATATATTTTAAGGATTTAATTAATCTTTTTTATCTATTTATCGGTTTATAAATAAAATAATATTAATAGTTTATAGTTTATATTAAGTTACGAAATTAGAAATTTCTAAAACTTTAAAATAAATAGCTTATTTCTATTTAAAATAATTTCTTTTAGTAAACCGTAGTTCGAAAGTATAACCTTAGTAAATATATATATTAAGTCTTTTATAGTATTTAATTTTTTATAAGGAATAAAGTATATAAATTTAGTAAATTAATTAATTATAACTAAGATACTATTATACTATATTTTAATAAATAGTTCTTTAGACTTTAGTAATTTAATAATAAAGTCCTATATAATTAATTACTATACTTTTATTAATAATTATAGTAATTATAGCTTATTATAAGGCTTATATAGGCTATTTTTACTTTTTTTATAGGTCGCATAGTCCTTAATTATTTTTATAATTTTAATATGTATAGTAGATTTATTATAATATTAATAAATCTATTTCTATATTTTAATAACTCCTTAGTAATTATATATTAGTATATTATAAATTTTTATAATAAGCTTAGGGGTTATCCTTTTAATTAGGCTAATATTAATCTTTTTAATTATTATAAAAAGTTTCGTAATTAGTATAAGGCTTTTATCCTTTTTTTACTTAAGAATAACTTATATTTTTTTAGGGACTGCGACTTTATAATTAGGTCTTTTACTAAGAGCGTCTATTTTACTATTTTCTAAACTTTTTTAATAAATAATTTAAAAATTATACTTAAATAAGAATTCGCTCTATTTAACTTATCGTTTATTTAAGTTCTTATTTGTTATAAAGTTTATAAAGTTCTTATAGTCTATATAAATTATAACTTCGTATTTAGTTTTAGATAATTATAGTCTCTATTCTTAAAATATTTTAATAATTATTATTAGTTCTTTATTATAAATTTATTAATTTAATTCTATTTTATAAAATACTTTAGAATAAAAGTAATATGGGTAGAGCTTTTTTTATTCGTTTTATTATTTTAGAATTATTTTTATAATAAAGTTTAAGGTATTAGTCTCGATTTTGAAAGGTTTTTAGGGGTCTAAGATTATAATAATTAGTTTAAAAATAACTATATTTTTAATTTTAATAAATACTTTTTTATACTTAGGATCCTAAATAAATAGAGTATCTTTTTATATTAAGTTATTAAGAGGTTTAATTATATTAATATAGTCCTTAAGGAATTATTAATAAATTTTAATAAATTTTAAAAATTTTTATACGTCCTTAACGTTTTATAATATAGGCTAGTCCCTAACTACTTTTATTTTTAATATTTATATATAAATCTATTTTAATATAATAATATATCTTAAGAAATTTACTTTTTATATATAGAACTTATATTTAGAAGGTTTAATATATAGTTTAGTATTTTAAAGCTTTTAAAATATTATATAAATATACTTTTTATATATTTTAAAGTTAGGGGAGAAGATAAGAATATTATTAATATAAATAATAATAAAAATATTAACGTACTCTTAGAGTACGTAGTTAACTATTATTTAAAAAGTTATTAGAGCGTTAGTAAGTTTAAAAGGTATAATAAGGTACTCGAAGAGTTTTTTATAAATTTAGAATACTATCTTTTATTTATCTCTTTTTTTAATTCGAATTTAGTTAAATACTTTTTTAAGGTTTATAATAATAAACTAATTAGCTCTATAAAGTAAATTTCTAAGCTTAGTAATAAGTAATAAGGGATAGTAATTCTTTTTTATAATTTCGTTAAGTTTTTTATAATTAATAATAAGTCTTAATTTTCTGCCCTTTTTTAATATAAAAAATAAGGGGAATTTTATAAGAGAATTTAATAATTAAATATATCCCTTTTTGAGCTTTTTATTAATATATTCGTTAAGATATTCTTATTTTTCTTAATTTATTAGGTATATTAAATAGAACCTAGGCTATATTCTTTTTTTAAATTTAATTTCTATATTTTAGTTATTATATTTTAGTAATCCTATTTTTTTAGGTTTTATAAATAGTTTTATATATATCTAGTACTCCTTAGGTATAGTTAAGAGTTATTATAATCCCTAATTATTATTATTATATATAAACTTCTTAAAGCTTTTTATTATTTTAATAAAAACTATATATTATATTTATTCTCGTTTTTTAAGAGTTATTAAAAATCTGTTTAAACCCTTTTTCTTTTTAAGTCGTTTAGTAACTAGATTTTTTTAGAGAACTTAGTTAGTAATTTAATTTATCTATAAGTTATATTTTTATAACTACGAGATTCTTAAAATAATATCAATATTTCCGATCTCCGTAATATCGTATTATAATTATTCTTATTAATTATTAATATATATTAAGAAGTATACGGTCTCTTAATTAATATATCCGTAATTATAATTAACTCGTTCTCTTTTTATTATTTATAATTAATATAAGTTATTTTTTTATACTTATAATAAGTTAAGTTTATTTATTACTCTTAATAAAATATAAAATTTTTATATACTACTATTAATAATAATATTTAGTCCTCGTTCGTAAATATTAAAGTTAATTTATAAATATATATTATTATATTATTTAGTTATATATAAGAACTTTTTTTTTTATTTTTATTTTTTATTATTCTTTTATAATTAGCTCTCTTAGTTTTTTATTATTTATTTTTTTAAATAATTCCTTTATTTATATTTCTCTTAGTATTTTCTTTATACCTTAGCTTTTTTAATATAATAAATTTAATATTAGTCGTATTTATAGTCTTCTTATTTTATATATTTATTATTAAAGTATTTTATAAAAAAGCTAGGATCTGGGCCGAATATTACTTTATTATTATTATTAAAACTTAGTAACGTTTAGTTAAGTAGTTAGTTTTTTATATAAATATCTTTAATAAGTCTATTATCGCGTTTTTATAAATAAAAACGGTTATTTTATTTATATACGAGGTACTAAAAGTATTTATTATCTAAGTATTCTATTTAAAATAATTCCTTATAAAAAGGGTCCGTGGGGTTAAGTAGGGAATAGTTTTTATTTATATAGGGGGTTATTATAATCTTTTTACGTTCTTTAATCTTATAAAACTAAATAGTTTAGTTATTTTTAAATAAGTAAATATATTTATATTATAATTCTTTATCGTCCTTTTTAGAGCTAGTATTATTAATACTAAGTAGTATTTTATAATTAATTTCTATTTAAGTATATTATTAAGTAATATTACGAAGTTCGTCCGAATTATAAAATAATTCTATTTTATTAAAATAAAAAGAGTTAGGTCCTAGTTTAATATTTTCTTTTTTAAAGTTAAAGTTAATTTTTTTTTTTTTATAATTCTAAAATTAAGAGTCGGTTTTTTAATTATTTTAATCTTATTTTTATATAAGAGGTCTTCGAGCTACTTTTTAATTTTATAAATAAATTTTTTATTATTATTTACTTTTTATATTATATAAATAGACTTAGTTAGGATTTTATTTAAATCGAGTCCTTTTTTAGACTTAGTAAATTATTTCTAGTTTATATAGTTTTATTATATTATATAGATAAAATTATTTATAATTTTTTTAATATTAAGTCTTCTTTTTTCGAATTTAAGGAGTTATTTTTTTATATTAACTAGGAGTTTTTATTTAATCCGTTTTTTAAAAAAGTAAAATATATTTTTTATAATAGGGTCTATTTTAGCTTTTTTTTTTATATTCTTATAAATTTAAAAAAGCATAATAATATATTTAATATTATTTTCCTCGAGAGTATAAGGTCGGTAGGCGGGTATTTTTTTTTTTATTATTATTACTAAGGTTTTAATAAATAATATAGTATTATACTTAAATTATCCCTTATTTTTAGGTTATTTTAAGTACTATTCTATTTATTTTTTACTATTTTAATAAACGAGATAGCTATTATTGTAATAAGTTATTTATAAGAGTTACTTATAGGGTACTTTTTTATTTATAATATTAGCCCGTTTTTCTAAAATAGGTTAATATTAAATATACTTAGGTTATTAATAATCTTTAGCTATATATCTTAGCTTATTATAATTATAGTATTTAAAGTCCTTTTTTTATTACGGTTCTTTACGTTTAGTAATACTAAGGTTTATAGGTCCTCTATATTATTTATAGGACGTACTTTATTACTATTAGTTTTTTAAGTTATTTTAGTAATTACTTAATAGTTTATTATAATTTTAGTATTTCTTATTAAAATTAGTTTAAGGGCGTCGTACCTCTTCTTTTTTTTTACGTCGTTTATATAGTTAAGTATTAATCTTAATAGCGAGCTCGATATATTATAAGAATTTTATTAATATTTTTATTTTACTAAGTTCGTTTTTAACTTTATTTTTTAGTTTTTAATAAAATAAAAAAATACGGGTTTCCTTAGTAAAATCGAGTCGTATTATAAGTTTTTTAAATTTAATAATATAATATAAGGTAAACTTAGTTTATTAAAAGTTAGCTAAGTCCCTCTTAGTTTATTATTTTTTATTAAGGTTTTAAAATAGGGATTTAAGGGCGCTCTAAAATCCTACTATATTATTAAAAATATTTATAGTTTTTTTTTTATAATATAATAAATAACCGTTATTACTAAGGAACTTTTTTTTAAAAGGGTTCGAACTACTCTAAGGCTCGTTTTTTAAAAAAAGTTATTATATAAATAACTTACTTAGTCTTATTAAAAAAATTAGTAGCATAGAATATTTAATAAGTTCTAATTTAAATTAAGAATTTTTTAAAATGTTTAGTAATTCTATTAAAAGTAGTAAGTATATTAAGCTTAAGTTTTTTTTATCTATTTATAAAAGTTTTAATAATATTAATAGCGGCTCGGAGAGTTCTAACTTCTTATTCTAAGTTATTTATTTCTCTTTTCTTAATCCTTAAGTTAATTATAACTTCGTTAACTATATTTTAAAGGGTAGTAATATTTTTGTTATTTTTAGTTAAAGTTATAGCTATTTAGGTAGAATTATTATTAAAGAGTTCTATAAGCTCTTTATTTTGCTTATTACTTTTCTTAATAGTGCGTTATATTTTTTTATAATTTACCTTTTTAAGAACTACGTTACTATTAGAGTTATAAATAATATTAAATATCTTATTATCCTCGACCCTAACTAGCTCACTAGCTAAGTTAATAGGTTATTTAAAGTTAAATAAAGGGGTACTTAGGGTTTTAAAAAATATCGTTATTCGTTTTATTATTTAGTAAGTTTCGTAGGATTAACTTATTAAATAGGAGTAATTAAAGTATTATAACTAGCTAGTTATAATAAATATATTAGTAAAAGTTAAGGTTATAAATACTAAGTAAATAGTATTATAATTATAAATAGCTTTTTTAAAATTATATTTATAAGTCGTAAAGTAAATAAGGCTTTAGTAATTAATTATAGTTTTATTAAAAGGGGTTTTTTAATAAAAATAGTTAAAAATAATTATAAGATCTAATACTAAGTTAATTATTAAAAAAGCTATAGGAAGTTTATTCTTAAGCCTAGCTTAAGTTTATACTATATATAAGTCTTATTTTTAAATATATCTTTTATAATATTCCTATTTACTATTATTTAATTATTTATTAAACGGTCGTCCGTCCTATTTATTTACGATTATCCGTTTTACTTATTTACGGGCGTCCGTTCCTTATTTTATTATATAATCGTAATTATGTAACTTATTTATAGTTCTTCTATCCTAAGAAGAGTTATTTTAAGTCCGTATTTTTATATATATAGTATAGTAGCTGCTGCAGGTCCTATGGGGCGAGGCCCTAGCCTTATTATGCGTATTAGGTCGTAATACTAAGTATATTACGCTCTATACTTAATTACTAATTAAAATAGCAATTAATTAACTTAATTAGTATCTTTTTTTTATTAATAGCTCTTAACTTTTTATTATAATCCTCTAAGTTCTAACTATTTAAAAAGTAAGTTATTTGTTTTTTTATTTTTATTTTTATTAGCTACTTAGGCAATTCTCGATATTAGTTATATAGTATTAATATATAATATTAGTAAATACTCTTATTATTTTATTAAACTCTTTTTTTAAAGTATTTTTTTACTTTTTTAAATTTTCTTTTTTATAAAGTTTATGATTATAGATTAAGTCTATCGGGATAGTGAGAGTATGCACTGACACTGTGTATTAATACTGTGTAAACGATACTAAGAATCGCCCGAGCAGCTAGCAAAGGCAGAACACAAAAATGAAAAAAAAAAAAAAACGTTTTAAAACTTTACTTAATATAAGAGCTAATAAATACGGATTTATAAATAATTATATAACCCTATTACTATAAGAATTTTACGTAGCTCTATTTAATAAATTACTACGCCCTATCTCTATTACTAAATTTAATAACGAGTAATTAAAAAATACTAATATAATACAGATTACTAACTTATATATTAACTATAAAGTCCTTTTAAAAATACCCTTATTTTAATTTAATATAGGGCGCTACGACTTAATCCTTAAATAAAAGTATTTTAAATATTATAGAGTTAATTTTAATATATACTATAAGTATTTTATATAGCCTAAGGAATTATTATTATAAAATACCCCTTTTACTATTATTAGGGATATTAAAAACCTATATATCTTAGAGATTATTACCGTTTAGTATTAAATCGATACTAAATAATAATAAGAAATATTTAAAATAAATATAATATAATATAATAGATAAGTATAAAAAAAGCGAGTATAACTTAAGCTTATTAAAATATTTTATTAACCTCTAGCTATATAGAACCGATATATATAGCGGTTTAATAATATTAAGAACGCTTAAAAAATAAGCTATACGCTTATTAATATGCTATTAGTCCTTTTAATAAGGGCTAAACTCGTATAAACCTCTACTTAGTAAAAAAGAGTTAATACCGCTTCAAATATTACTTTTATTAATACCTTAGTATTTAAAACTAACTTAAAGTATAAGAATATAAAGCTAGGTTTTATATTACTATATAAATTAAATAAGATAATTAAGGATAAGTAAGAAGGGTATAAAGACCCCCTAAATAGTAATATTTCAAAAACCTAGGACCTTATTATTATAAAGCTTCTAGAGGTACTAAGGCCCTAGACTAACGTTTTTAGTAAAATAATAAATAATATACTAATACCGTATTATAATTACGACTATAAAATAGAACTTATATAGTGGTGTTTTTCCGGCTTTATAAGTATAAAAGATCGACCTTAACGGGATCACGCTTTTAAAAAGAATTATATAATATAATATACTTTTTAACTATATAATATATATAATATATCCTAAGTACGCGCTTAATATAATATAATAATTTTAATATAAAAACTACTATTTAATTTAAAATAGGTAAGCTATTTTATAGTAATATTAATTAAAAAAGTTAATAATAGAGGTTAATTATAATAATTAGTTATAATAGTTAGCTATAATAATTAGTTATAATAATTAAAAGTAGCCCTTAATTATAAAGGTTCTAAACTTTAATAATAACGTAGAGGTTTTTAAAAAAAGGGCTAAATAAGCTAATATTTACTACTTTTTATACTAAAGCTTATAAAGATTTTTTTTATCTTTATTACTTTTAATATTATCTAAAGCTACTCTTTATTTAAACTAGATGAATTTACTAAATAAATTTACTAAATAAACTTATTAATATATAAACTACTACTTAAATAGTTTAAAAATACTTATTAATAAGTTTACCCCTCTCGGGCTAAGCGCCCTCTTTAGCTAGTTCGATACTATAGCTATCGTAATTAATATAAATATACTTAAGGAGTAATAAAGTATTTTTTAATAATATAGAATTTAGCTAAGTAATATTATAAGTATTATAAATAGCTAGGCTAATATAAATATTAAAATTTAGTATATTAATATTAACTTAGTTATAATAATTATAATAAATAGACTAGAGGTATATAAAGTTAAAATAATAAACTAGTATTTTAAATAGCTCTTATAAAACTTCCTAAGTAATAATAATACTTATATAAAAAAATAGATTATACTAAACTTAGCTATTTATATAGGCTAGTACTAAGAGGTTTTATACGTATTAAAGTAAGTAAAACTTACCCTATAAGTAGCTAAAATTACGTAATAAAAGATTAGGAGCTATTTTAGTTAGTAGTTAGGTATAGAGCGTATTATACTTAGTTTTCCTTAATACGTAATATATAGTACGGCCCCGGCGGATTGCTCCGTCAGGGGGAAAATTAAACTTATAAAAAGAGGATAATTATAGCTTATAATTCTATATTAACTTTAAAAAACTAAACGAGATTATAAAAAAGGATCGGTACCCTTTATTTTTAATTAAGAAGATATTAACGTAGCTAAGCTTAGCTAAGGTATTTACTAAACTAAATATTAAATAAGCTTTTTATTATATCTACCTCGACCCTATTTTAAAAAACCTTATAACCTTTTATACTTATTATAGGGTAATTATTTTTTTATTTTTACTTTTACTAGTTACTCGGGCGATTCTTAATATCGGTTTTATAATATTAATATATAATATTAGTAGATATTCCTACTATCTCGTTAGACTATTTTTTTTAGATTTTCTACTTTTTTAAACTTTCTTTTTTATAAAGTTTATAATTACGGATTAATAGTAATATTAGGCATAATACTATTACTTTATAAGCCGTTTACTTAGCTAAGTTTATAGCTCTTTAAGTAATAGTAGTTTATAATAGTAATATTAGAAATATTATTATTACTATTATTAAGAATAGTAAGCGCTAATTTTACGTTAACCCTAATATTTTTAATTTTATTTATATATATATATATATATATATTTAGGGTCCGCTCCGCTTTATTAGGGGCTATTTTCGCTTTTATAAATAAGCTAGTTTATTAGGGTTAATATCGAGTATTTTTATTATATAATAAAGCTTTATAACTAGTTATAGCCGGCTATAGCCGTTACTAAATACTAATAATCCTATTATAATATATTAATTACCCTCTAAATAGCTAAAAACTATCCCCTACTTTTTATTTTTTTTAATAATACTAGATTTTTCTTTTTAACCTTTTTTAATTTACTTTTATATAATAATTTTAAAATATTAATAATACTTAGGAGTTAGTTAGGTATTTTAAGGCTATTATATTATATAAGCTAGGTACTAATTATAATAATAACTATATTAATATTTTTAATTTTTAAATTAATAGTATTTAATCCGTATTTTTTAAAATAAACGTATTATAATTCGGGGTTTTTTAATATAATATTTATATATAGTGGTTTTTTTCTAGCTTTATAAGCCCAAAAGATCGACCTTAACCGGATTACGTTTTTAAAGGAAATTATATAATACGGTATACTTTCTAATTATATAATACGCGTAATATACCCTAAGTATGCGCTTAATATAATATAATAATTTTAATATAAAAACCGCTATATAATTTAAAATAAGTAAGCTATTTTTTATATAATAGTACTAGTTAGAAAGGTTAATAATAAAGGTCGGCCGTAATAGTTAATTATAATAATTAATTATAATAATTAGAGGCGGCCCTTAATTATAGAGGTTCTAAACTTTAATAATAACGTAGAGGTTTTTAAAAAAAGGGCTAAATAAGCTAATATTTATTATTTTTTATATTAAAGCTCGTAAAGATTTTTATTATTTATATTATTTTTAATATTACCTAAAGCTACTCTCTATTTAAACTAAATAAATTTACTAAATAAATTTCCGAAATAAACTTATTAATATATAAACTATTATTTAAATAGCTAGTTAGATAACTAGTTAAGAAGTTAGCTAGTTAAAATACTACTTTAATAAGAACCTATTTTACTAAAAATACTTATTAATAAGTCTACCCCTCTCGGGCTAAGTATGCTCTTTAGCTAGCTTAACGCTATAACTATTATAATATAAGAGATTAGGCTATAAGTACTTAACTAGTAAGGCTATAATATAGGTATAAGTATATTATAAAAGTAAAGCTTATAGAGTCCTTTATATAAGCTTTAGTTTTTAAAAAGTTCTTTTATAATATGATTTATATATTAATTACTAAGTTATTAATATTTTATTACTAGTTATATCCTAAATTTATTATAATTATTCCCTTTTTATATAATTTTAATCCTTAAAGTTATTACGTAATATCTTTTTTTAATACTAATAATAAAATTATTAACGTCGTTATTTATAATAGATTTTTTAAAGCGTTAATAATATTCTTTTTTATTTAGGAATAAAGTATTATTCCTATTTTATTATTCACTAAATACGTTATTATTATTATTTAATAATAGCGCGCTAACTAGTTATTAAGTTAGTAATACGTATTTATAATAAAATATTTTAATTATTATAATATATAAGGGCCTACTTAACCTCGTAATTATTATTATTATTAAGCTATTAAGTAAAATAAAAGATTTTTTCTTATTACTAGTTACGTATTTATTTATTTTTTTCCCCCTTCTATTTAGTAACCGTTTTATAAATTCTTTTTTATATAACTATACCTTTTTTTTTTATAATATTCTAATTCTATATCGTTTTTTAATTATAATTCTTTTATTATACTATTACTAAGTATTTACTAAAATATTTACTATTTTGCGTATTTAAAATATATTTAATATAAAGAGTACTATAAGTATAATTTTAAAAAAGGTTTTTATAGTCTTTATAGTAGTACTCTTTATATATACTACTTAGTTAGTATATATTATAATATTAACGAGCTCGTTTATATTACTAGTATTTACGTTACTAAGTATATTATTTATTAAGTTAATAAGAAAAAGTATTTTATTATAAGTCGTCGAGTCTTTATTAATCCGTTACTAAAATATTTAGCTAACGATATTTTTTAAATTCCTAAGGAGCTATATAGTACTACTTAGTTTATTTAGAATATTTTTATAAAGCTTTATAATACTAAGGTATAAAATAGCCTTAATTTTTATAAGCGTAGCTACGTTTTTTATATTTTTAGTTATATTACTAATATATGAAAAAAAGTTACTACTTATATTACTAACTTATTAATAAGTAATAAAAAAAAGAACGTCTACTTTAAGTAGGCTACTTTTTAAAAGCTCGCTACTAATTATAAATATTTAAACTTATTAATTTTAATTATAATAAGTCGTTAATAATTATTAAGTAAATATTTCCTTTTATTAACTTAGATTTTTTTTTTAAAGCTAATATTATTAATATTAATAACTAAGCTAAGATTATTTCTTATTTTAGTCGCTTTTAGCTAGCTTATTTTAATAATAATAGTTACGTAATTACTTTATAAAGTAATTTTAATACTCTAGCTTAGTATTATAAAAAGACTCCTTAAAGTATTATTATTATATATATTTAAGAGTTTTTTAATTTCTTTATTTTTTATAAGCGCGTTACTAAGTACTTAATAAATAAAGTACTTATTTATATTATTATTATATATAATACTACCCCTATTTTTTATAATTTTAAAACTCGGACTTTTATTAAAAAGTATACTCTTATTATTAATTATATTTTTAATAATAAAAACGAGTAAAACGATTTTAAGTTTAAGTTTAATAAGTCTTAGTACGAGGATAACGACTTTAAAAAGCTCTTTAATAATTTAGAGGATTTTCTTTTTTAGTATTATAATAAGCGCTATTATTTTAATATTAATAACTTATTAGCCCCTATTTATACTACTTTTTTTAATATAAATAAGAGTTCTTTAGCCCTTAGTTATATTATTTTAAATTTTAATAAGGCTAGTATTATACTCCTCTTATTCTAAATAAAAGCTTTATAATAACTCAATATAGCTATTATTTAAATTAAAGTCGAAGCTATAAGTTATAATTAGTAATTTAATATTAATAAGTTTTTTATAAATATTAATATTACTTAGGTCCCTTAGTTTAATTTAGAGAACGAGAGTATTATTTTAAATAACGTCCCCCGTCCCCGACTTATTATTAATAATAATAACGTTATACCCCCTATTTTATTTTTTATTATATTTTTTATTATAGCTCTTATTATATTTTTTATTATAGTTCTTATTATACTTCTTATTATAATTCCTATTATATTTTTTATTATAGTTCTTATTATACCTCTTATTATAGCTCTTATTATACTTCTTATTATAACTCTTAGTAATAACTAAGTAGCAAACGCTTTATAAACTATTATTATTATTATATATAATAACTTACGTAACTTTAATTACTTTTTTTTTATTTATTATAGTATTAATAAAGTTAATAACTTTATTTTAAATAGTTAACTTAGTATATATATAAAGCTTTTTTACTTTTTATTTATTAAGCGTAGTATTATTATTAACTATTATATTTTAAAAATATATACTAAAACTATTACTATTATTATTAATATTATATAAATTACTCTTTTTATATAGTTAGATTTTAACGATCCCTTAGTAACGTATTACTAAGGGTTATAATATTATATTTTTTTTAAAAAATTATGCCAAGCTAAATAAAAAGGGTTTTATAAAATATTATTAATTAACTTATTTTTAATAACTTTTTACTACGAACTTAACGTTTATTATCTTATTTTATATATATTTGTTTTTTATAATATTCGAATTTTTTAATTATTTTTACTACGCTTTTAAAATATTTAATAAGCTCTTATATATTATATTCCGTAAACTATTTAGCTTATTTAATAAAATAACGTAAGTTTTTTTTTTTTTTTTTTTTCGTAACGATTTTTTTAACTTTTTAAATATTTTATTTATTTTTTAATTCTAGGAGATTTACTATTTAATTACCGATTATTTAGTAATATTTTTATAATTCGAGTTAGAAAATTAAGAAAATATTATATATTCTCTAATATTATTTTAGTAAATATACTTAATAAGCCTATTTATTTACTTTTTTAGCTATTATTATTTTAATATATTTTAATATTAATTTATTATTTTTAAAACGTATATTTTTTTTAAATAAGCCGACGACCTCTTTATAACTAAACTCTTTCAAAATATATTTTTTATTATAATAAGCTACTTAGCTCTTAAGAACTTATACTTAAGCTTACGTAGCTTAGGCCTTAATTTTACTAATTTTTTAAACCTTTTTATAAACTTCTTAAATTATAGTTTTATAATTAATTATATATTTAACGTATTTAAAGTAATAGCTATATAGTATTATATATAGAAATATTTTTATAATAAAGTATTAGCTATTATTATATATAAACTTAGCTTTTTTTAATTACGTTATTTATTTAATTAATAAGCCCTTAGTATAAATCTTTAAATATTTTTTTCATATTTAATAAGTCCGCTCTATTTAACTATCCGTTTATAAGTAATATATAGTAAATAGTTAGTAATATATTACCCGTTTTTTAATAAACTCTTTTTAAAATACGCTTATAAAGAGCTTATTTTTATTTATAATAATACTTTTTAGTATATTAAACTTATATTTAACCTCTTTATATAAGATACTTATTATTTATACTACGTTAAGTATCTTAATAATAAATAAGAACTTTATGAATTTTATTATATAATAGATAATAACTAAAATATAGTCGTATTTAGTACCGTTATTACGAGCGCTTAGTAATAACCCTATAATAAAATTTATAAATACTTTTTAAAATAAATATAAAGATAATAATAATAATTATAACTACTTATATAGCTTATATCTTAAAGTTATAACTCCTAAATAATATTTATAGTTCTTAACGTATTTTTAAATATCCCGTTAAATATTTTTTAATAAAACTTCTTTTAAATTAGCTCGAGAGTTTTTATAATTCTTATATAACTTATTTTATAATTATTATAATATTAATAAAAGATCTCTATTTAAAAAAACTCTACTTAAAGGATAATAAGTCTTTTTTTAAAAAATAGTATACCCTATTTATTAAATAAATATACTTTTAGCTCGCTAATTATAATACGAACTCTTATTAATTATAATATATAAAACTTATTTTTAATTTATAGTTTTTTAATAAGCTTTTTAATTTTTAATAAGAAATAAGAAGTAAATATTATTTTATTTTTTATAAGCTCTTTTATAATAAGACGTAGGATATACTATTTTAATATAATAACCCTAACTTTATTTAATTTTTTTTTATTTTCATTAAATTATTAACGAGCGTTTATTAATAACTCTTTTACTTTTTTATTTTAAGTTATTATAATAGTAATTATTATTATTTTATTAATACGCCTTATAATACGCTATTAATATAGGGGAAAGAATTTTTTATTTTTAAAATTAGCTAATATCTAGCTAAGATCGTAAAAAGAGGCCTCGACTATTTAAATATATACTTTAATAATAGTTTTTTAAGCTAATTATTTTTTACTAAACGTTAAGTAGTAGTTTGTTAATAAAGCGTAGTTTTTAAATTAGCATAAAAAGGACGTTTTTATAAAATACTTCCTTTTTTATATAATTTAGTTTTTTAAATAGACCGTTTATTAGGTTTATTTTTTTTAATTAGTATTTTAAATTAAAGTTAAATATTAATAATTTATATACTTATTTTACAAGCCTTCCCTAAAGGTCTTATACTAGTATATTAATTATTTTTTTAAGTACTTAGTAATTTATTAAGATTATAAACTTTTATAAAAAGCCTTAGAAATAATAAGCCTAGTACTTTACCCCTTTTATTATAATAAGTAGCTTTTATTAACCTATAGCTTATTATTACTCTATATTTAAAAGCTTTTATAATTAATAAGTAACGGGTTACTATTTTTTATTAGCTTATTATAATAAGATTATTATAATAGTTTTCACTAAAGCGTCGGTTTTTATTTATATAATACGTTATAAGTTTTAGTACGTAAATATAATTATTAAAATAAAAGCGATTTTTAGCTAATTAAATACCTTATTTATTTCCTTAGTTTATTAAAAATCCTTTATTTACCCCTTTTTTATTTTTAGTAATACTATTATTAATATAATAATACCTAAGTATTTAATAATAAATTTTTAATAAAAGTTATAAAACCCTAGGAATATTTAAATATCCCTAATAAACTCTAGTACTTTTTAATTAGTAATCGTTCGTATTTATAATAAGTTAATCTTAATTCTTTTTAATATAATAATATAACTTAGGAATTCGACCCTTTTTTAATAAAACAAGTACTTTAATAGTTTAGTAAAAAGCTTATATAACTATAAATATTAAAGAACCTTTTTAATATCCTCTATATATTACTCCCTTATTATTAAGTAAATTATTAAATTATTTATATATATTATATAATAAGTATTTAGTAAGTTAGTAAGCGTTTAGTAAATATATACTTAGAACGTTATAAATACGTTTATTAATTTAAAAAATATAATAATATATTTAAAATAGCCGTATTAGCTCTAGAATACTATTTTTTATTAATTTTCTTTTTAATTTAAATATAATAATAAGTATTCTTAATATTTATTTTTAAGATCTATTTTATTTTATAAAGCCTATTTAAGAGCTCGCTAATAAGCAGTAATAAGTATTAATTTTTTATAATTATCTTATTTAGTCTATAATAATTTATATAGAAATATAGTATATTATCCTTTTTTAATATAAAGAGGATCGGTACCCTAGCTTTATTAATTAAAAGTATAATATAACCGTTCGCTAGGTTCTTAGTAATATATATATAAAGCTTATTAAATTATTTTTTATTTAATAAATAAATAGGGCTATATAGCGGTTTAGTACTCGAAACTAGGTTAATTAAGTATTTTATTTTATTATATAACTATAGTTCTTTTATTAATTATTTATTAAACGTCTTTATTTTTAATTAAAGGTCTAATAATAAACCCCCTTATAGTTTAGTTTTTATTATTTTTATAATATTTTTTATAATAACGATATATAATACGTAAGTCTTTTTATAATTTTTAATAATATTACGAGCTATTACTTTTAGTTCGGTAATAAAAATAGGCTTATATAACTATATATTCGTTATAATATTAATATAGATACTCTTTTAGTTTATTAATAATTATAATAATAAGAAAGTTTATTATTATTTTTTTTATTAACTACGGTAAATAGTTACTAAATCTCTTTTAGCTATTTATAATAGTTAATAAAAAAGAGCGTTAATTAGTAGGCCTTTTTTTAGCCTATAGTTTTATTTTAGAAGTCCCTTAATAAAGGGGCTATAGTAGTAGTTAGGGTTAACTCTAAATAGGTTACGAGCTTAGTATTAATAATATTTATTTTAAAATATATATTTATATTAATTTTTACTAGCTTTTTAATAACCTTTTATAGAACTATTACTCTATTTTTTATAGTTATTTTTATTAATACCCTCTTAATACTTAGTATAAATATATTAAGTATATTACTTATACTTATTCGTTTTTTAATAAGTTAATTTTTATAACTCTTAGCTTAGTAATAACTTATTAAATAATTATTAATATTAGTTTTAATTAGGGGTATATTAGCTTATTATTACCCCTACTTCTTAACTTATTTTTTTAATACTTACTAAATATATAGCCTATTTTATTATATATAAAGTACTTAATATTATTATTATAACGCTTTTATAATAGCTCAGTATAAGTATTTTTATTATATAATTTTTATAATATTATTCTTAACGAGTCCTTAGAGCCTAGCCCCTTAGAGCTCTCCCTACTTTTTTTTTTTTAAAAAAGGGATATTTAATATAGTTATTTTAATAATAAATATAGCTTCTTTTTATTATTCTTTTATAACTAGTCACTACCCTTTTACTAATTTAATAATTATAATTTATTAGCTTTATAAGTTATATTATATACTCTTTTAATTAAGACCTTATAACGAATTAGGTTATTTTATAATTAAGATAATAATTTAAAAAAGAACTAATATATTTTTATTTTTAAACTTTTTATATTTTTTATACTTAGGTTATAATAAATTACTAACTATTTAGTGAGAAATTAAGTAGGGGTTTAACCCTTTTTTAACTTCTTTATTCTTAGCTTTTTATAATATTCCCGTTTTTATATTTCGGGGTTTACGTATTATTAATAAATAAACGCTAAGAAGTTATTTTAAAAAAGGGGATTTTAAAAGTTTTTTTTATAATTATATTATTATGTTTATAATAATAGGGGTATTTTAAATAGGGCCTATTTAATATACTATTTTATAATACTTTTTATATAAAGATTATTATTCATTTCTATAATAATAATTTAGTTTATTATTTAAGTACTTATAGACTTTTTTTAAATTAGTTTATAATTATAAAAAGGAGGCTTTTTATATTTTTATTAATTTAAATACGTTATTAACTACTTAGTAAGTTATTAAATAAGCTCTTTATATTAATACCGTTCTTAGTTTTAGTTTTTAATTATTATTTTTATTATTTTATAAAAATAGGTTATTATTTAGCTTATAAGGTTTGTTAAGCTAATTATTTTAATACTATTTACGCCTTTATTTACGCTTAGACTTTATACGTTTAGTAATTAATTATTAATAAACGCCCCGTTTATAACAAATAGGGTCCTTAAAATATTAATAAAATAACTAGCTTATAAGAGTAATTTACTCTAATTATTTTTTTTATTTAGCTTTTTTATAAATATTAGTATTTCAATAGGACTTATTTTATAATAAACTCGTTCTTTTAAATAAAATAGGGTTAAATAGTTAACTCCGGATAGCTATAATTCGTTAATACTAACGGTTTTTTATTAATAACTAAGCGTTATTTTATTAACGTTCCGTTCGTTTTTATAATTTATTATTATTTATATTAGTTATTTTATAAAAATAAAAGCTTTAGAATTATAAAAAATTAGGTTATAAATACTTAATTAGTAAGGTTATAATATAAGTATAAGTATATTATAAAATTAAAGCTTAAAGAGTCCTTTATATAAGCTCTATTTTTTAAAAAGTTCTTTTATAATATAATCCGTATACCGGTTACTAAGTTATTAATATCCTATTACCGGTCGTATCCCGAATCTATTATATATAACTAATATAAGTATATTTAAAAAATAGTAAAGTACTTTTTAATAATATAAAATCTAGCTAAATAATAATATAAATATTATAAATAGCTAAGCTAATATAAATATTAAGATTTAATATATTAATACTAATTTAAAAATTATATTTTATAAAATTAAAAATCCTTTTAATATAGGCTATATTATAAATATAAAGGAATATATTAGGGGCTCTTTAATTTTTAATAAGAAGGAGTATTTATTTTTGTGTTCTGCCTTTGCTGGTTGCTCGGGCGGTTCTCGATATCGATTATATAGTATTAATACACAGTATCAATGGATACTCCCACTATCTCGATAGACTTAGTAGTTAAGTATAGAGCGTAATATATCTAGTTTTCCTTAATACGTAATATATAGTACGGCCCCGGCGGATTACTCCGTTAGGGGGAATATAATACTTATAAGATCGAACTTCTAGCCCTTTAAGTATTCTTATAAATTAATAAGTTAGCGTCTTAGTATTTTAATAATATATATTTAAGAATAAGTAAGCGATTTAATAATAATAGTGATAATAATAGTAATAAAGTAATAATAATAGGGTAATAATAATAAATAATAAGAGAAGTAGCGTTTTTCGATTTTAATAAAAAAACGAGGTAACGAATATATATATATATATATATATATATATATAAGTCGAAGTTAAAAGCGTATATTAATAAGGTTAGTATTATTCTTAATAATAATAATAAGGGTATTTCTAATACTATATTATTATAAGCTACTATTATTTAGAGGGTAGTAAACTTAGTTAAGTAGGCGGTTTATAAGGTAGTAATATTAGGTACTTAATATTACCGTTAATAATCCGTAGTTATAAATTTATAAGAGGGAAAGTTAAAAAGGAGGAAGAAAATTTAAAAAAGATAGTTTATTAAGATAATAGGAGTATTTATTAATATTTTATATTAATACTATATAATCGATATTAAGAACCGCCTAAGTAGTTAGTAAAAGTAGAAAATATAAATAAATAATAACCTCTTTTTAATATTTTTATTCAATATACTTACCTACGCTCTTTCTAAGCTCTTAATTATATTATTAAATCTAGGCTTATTTATACTACTCTTTTATATTAAAAAAGTACTAATAAGGGCGACGCTTATTATAATATATTTATCTATTTTCTATAAGTTAATATTATTAATATAATATTTATTAAAGCGGTCTTTTTATAGCTCGGGGTTATTTAATATAAGACTTATAAAACTAAATAACTTTTAGCTATTAAAGAAGCCCTAAGGGTCGACGAGTTATTAATAACGTCTTAGTATTTTAATAAAATATACTTAAAGTAACCCTTTAGGGTCCGGCCCGCCTTATTAAGGGCTAGTTTTACCCTTATAAGTAAGCTAATTTACTAAAGTTAATACTAAGTTTTTATTATATAATAAACTTTATAACTAATAATAGCCGGCAGTAACTATTAATACTAACTAAACTTAAAATATTAATAATCCCGCTACAATATACTAATTACTTTCTAAATAATTAAGAACTACCCCCTATTTTCTATCTTATTTAATAACTTTAAAATATCCTTTTTAATCTTTTTTAACTTACTCCTATACTACGTTTTTAAAATATTAAGAATATTTTAGAGTTAGTTAAGTATTTCGAGCCCGTATTATATAAGCTAAATACTTAATAAAATAATAGTTATAATAATATATATCTTTCCGATCTTTAAGTTAATAATATCTAATCTATATTCCTTAAAATAGCCGTATTATAATTCGGGGTTTTTTAGTATAATACTTATAAAATCGAACTTTTAATAATTATTAAAGAAGCCCTAGGAATTAATAATAACTATACGTCTCGGTATTTTAATAATATACATTTAAAAATAGGTAAATAATTTAATAATAATAGTAATAGTAATAGTAATAGTAATAATAATAGTAATAGCGCGATAATAATAAATAGTAAGAGAAATAGCGTTTTTCGATTTTAATTAAAGAAACGAAGTAATAAATATATATATATATATATAAGTAAAGTTAAAATAGGGTAGACGTAAGGTTAGCGCTAGCTATTCTTAATAATAATAATAATAATATTTCTAATACTACTATTATAAACTACTATTACCTAAAGGGCCGTAAACTTAGCTAAGTAAACGTAGGCTCATAAGGTAATAATATTATACTTAATATTACTATTAATCCGTAATTATAAACTTTATAAAAAAGAAAGTTTAAAAAAGTAAAAAGATATTTAAAAGAATTATTTAATAAGATAATAGGAGTATTTACTAATACTATATATTAATATTATATAACTAATATTAAGAATCGCCCGAGTAGCTAGTAAAGGTAGAAATAAAAAATAAATACTTAAAATAAATAGTTAGATAGTAATAGTAATAGTAACGGCAAGGGAAGCGTTTTTAACTTTAATAAAGGAAATAAAATAATAAATATATATATATATATATATACATATATATAAGTTAAAGTTAAAAATATTAAAATAGATATTATAAAATTAGTATTATTTTTAATAATAATAACGAGGGTATTTCTAATACTATTATTATAAGCTATTATACTTGAAAAGGTAACTAACTTAACTAGGTACGCGGGTTTATAAAGTAGTAGCGCTTATTATTACCGTTAATAATCCGTAGTTATAAACTTTATAAGAGGGAAAGTTTAAAAGGTAGAAAATTTAAAAAAGATAGTCTATTAAAATAGTAGGAGTATTTATTAATACTATATATTAATACTATATAATTAATATTAAGAATCGCCCAAGTAGCTAGTAAAAGTAGAATATAAAAATAAATATTATAAAAATACTAAATGGCTTTTAAAAAGCTAGATTATAAGCTAATATTAAAAAGTATAAATTTAGTATTATTATTATAAAATACCTAGGTCTCGTAATTAATATTAATAATATATAACTTAACGAAAATAAGGCCTTTATTATAAAGAATTACGGGTACTTAGCTAGATTATTAATAAAACTAATTAATAAGAGCATACCCTTCTAATTTAATACTAACTATAATACCGTATTTAAAATACTAAAACTAGCTTTTATAATAGTACTTATATTTTATTATTTTAAGCCCGAGCTACTTATATACTTGAAAACTAATATATTAAACTTAGTATATACTAAAGCCTTAGTATAATAATAAATAGATAATAGCTTATAATACTCTATAGTGTTTTATTTAAGGACTATAAATAATATAGAGCTTAATTATATTATATATAATAAAAAAATACTAATAATAGTTATTTATTTAAAAGAATATTATATAGAGCTAGTTAATTATTATTAAAAGTTTAATACTATTATAAATTACTAACTATTTCTATGTTTTTATAATAAAGCACCTCCTTAATTTATAATAAGCTTACTAAGTTAGTACCCTAGCTAACTTTAACTTTTAAATTTAGTATTACTTAGGGTAAGAAAATATATTTATAAACGTATTATTAAGAAAAAACGAGGATATTAGGACTTTATAAGTACTAAAAGAGGCTAATTAAACCTAGGTCTTACTATTACTAAAATTACTATTACTAAAATTACTATTACTAAATATTATTACCAAGTTATGAGTATTATTAAAAAACGTAATATAATAGCCCGAGCTTATTATTAAGTCCTTTATATTAAAAGACGAGCTTTAAGAGTACTTATTTATTAAAAAAGTACTAAAGCTTAATTATAACTTAGTAATAGTACTACTTATTTAAATATAAATACTAATAATTAAGGACTATGAGTATTAAAAAATTTAGAATAATAAAATACTTATAATAAATAATAAGCTTATTATACTTAAAAAGGATAATTTACGTATTATAATTATTTATAAGGTTTATAAATAAAAGCTCCTTGCGTACTTAGGGTATAATAAAATAATTAAGATAATTAAATCATAGTATTATTAACCTAGCTTTATAATAAATTTATATTAATACGTTAAGAACTATTATATTTACCGTCGCTTTTAAAAACCTTATAATAGGCCCCCGGGGGAGCTAAGGCCTCTATTTATACTTAACTACTTATAGTAATATATTTTAATAAACTTTATAATAATACCCCCTATCTAAAAAAGCTATAATATAATATATATTATAATTAATAAACTAAATAAACCCTTTAGGGTCCGGTCCGCCTTATTAGGGGCTATCTTCGCCTTTATAAATAAGCTAGTTTATTAGAGTTAATATTAAGTATTTCTATTATAGAATAAAACTTTATAACTAACTATAGCCGGCTATAGCCGTTACTAAATACTAATAATCCCGCCGTAATATATTAATTACTTTTTAAATAGCTAAAAACTACCCCTTACTTTTTATTTTTTTTAATAGTACTAGATTTTTCTTTTTAACCTTTTTTAATTTACTTTTATATAATAATTTTAAAATATTAATAATACTTAGGAATTAGTTAGGTATTTTAAAGCTGTTATATTACATAAGCTTAGTATTAATTATAATAATAGCTATATTAATATCTCTAATCTTTAAGTTAATAGTATTTAATCCGTATTTATAAAATAATCGCATTATAATTTAGGATCTTTTAATATAATACTTATAAGATCGAATTTCTAGCCCTTAAAGTATCCTTATAGATTAATAAGTTAGCGTCTTAGTATTTCGATAAGTAGGTAGATAATTCGATATTAATAGTAATAGTAATAGTAATAGTAATAGTAATAGTAATAGGGTAATAATAATAGGGCGATAGTAATAGATAATAAGGGAAGCTTTTTTTAATTTTAATAAAAGAAGTAAGGTAATAAATATATATATATATATATATATATATATATATAAGTTAAAGTTAAAAGTATATAAATATTAATAAGGTCGGTATTATTTTTAATAATAGTAACGAAGGTATTTTTAATACTATACTATTATAAGCTACTATTACTTAGAGAGTAATAAACTTAGCTAAGTAAGTAGTTTATAAGGTAGTAGCGTCGGGTGCTTAATATTACTGTTAATAATCTATAGTTATAAACTTTATAAAAAAGAAAGTTAAAAAGTTAAAGAATCTAAAGAAAATAGTTTATTAAGATAGTAGGAGTATTTATTAATACTATATATTAATACTATATAATTAATATTAAGAACTGCCTACGTAACTAGTAAAAGTAAAAAAAAACAAAAAAAAAAAACTAAACAAAACGGCTATATTAGTACTTTATTATTTATTCTAATATTTTACTTTTACTAGCTACTCGGGCGGTTCTTAATATCGTTTATATAATATTAATATATAATATTAATAAATACTCTTACTATCTTATTAAACTATTTTTTTTTACTTTTAGATTTTTTACCTTTTTAACTTTCCTCTTTATAAAGTTTATAATTACGGATTATTAATAATAATAATAAGTATTACTTTTTTATAAGCCCGTATACTTAGCTAAGTTAGCTACCTTTCTAAGTAATAATAGCTTATAATAATATAGAATTAGAAATGCCCTCGTTACCGTCGTTAAATAATATCGACTTTATAATATTTACCCTAGCACTTTTAACTTTACTTATATATATATATATATTTATTACCTAGTTTTTTTTTATTAAAGTTTAAAAACGCTTTTTTTACTATTTATTATTATTATACTATTACTATTATTATTACTATCTAACTATCTACCTACTTTTAAATATACTTTATTAAAATATTAAAACGCTAATAGCTCGTTAACCCTTAGGGCTTCCTTAATAAGTAGAAATTATTTAATTTCATAAATATTATACTAAACGACCCCGAGCTATAAAGAGACCGCTTTAATAAATATTATATTTATAATATTAATTTATAAAAAAACGGATAAATATATTATAATAAGTATCGCCCTTATTAGCGCCTTTTTAATATAATAAAATATAAATAAGCCTAGATTTAATAATATAATTAAGAGCTTAAAAAGAGTATAAGTACGCTTATTAAATAAGAATATTAGGGAGAGGTTATTATTAAATAAAATAAAAGAAGAAAGTAAGGGGTAGTATTTAGTTATTAAGAAGGCGATTAATATATTCTAATAACGGGGTCGTTAGTATCTAGTAATAACTACGGCCGGCTATAGTTAGTTATAGAGCTTTTTTTAAAATATATAAAAAGATACTTAATATTAACCCTAATAAACTAGCTTACTTATAAAGGCGAAGATAGCCCCTAATAAGGCGGACCGGACCCTATAAAGATTACGTAGGATATAAATAAAATATTTTATAAACGAGTATTACTAATTTTTAAACTACTTAAGACTATTATTTTTGATTACGGTCCTTAGTTTATATTAAATTTTTAAAAAGAACTATATAAGCTTTATAATATTAAGTTATGATTATTAATAATAAATTACTTATAAATAAATAGCTAAGTAAAAATGTTAAACTAATATATTTTTTAATAACGTAATTATGAACTTTATAAGAGGGAAAGATAAAAAGGAAAAAGGAAATTTTAAAAAGAAAATAGTTTAACGAGATAGTAGGAGTATTTATTACTATTATATATAAATACTATATAGCCCATATTAAGAATTACCTGAGTAGCTAGTAAAAGTAAAAATAAAAAAACAAATACTACGTTAAGTATTTTAATAATAAATAAAAGCTTCGTAAACTTCATTATATAATAAATAATAACTAAAATATAATCGTATTTAGCGCCGTTATTCCGAGCGCTTAGTAATAGCCTTATAATAAAATCTATAAATATTTCTTAAAATAGATATAAGGGTAATAGTAATAACTATAACTACCCGTACGGCTTATATTTTAAAATTATAATTCCTAAATACCCTTTGGGGTCTAGTCCGCCTTATTAAGGGCTATCTTCGCCTTTATAAGTAAGCTAGTTTATTAAAGTTAATATTAAGCATTTTTATTACGTACTTTAATAGAACTTTATAACTAATTATAACCGGCCGTAGCCGTTACTAAATACTAATAATCTTATTATAATATATTAATTACCCTCTAAATAGTTAAAACTTACTTCTTAATTTTTAACTTATTTAATAACTTTAGAATATCTTTTTTAATTACCCTAAACCTTTTATTTTATTATTATAATACTAAGGTATTAATTATACTTTATAATTAATTAAGTATTTTATTAAGGCTATATTATATTAGTTAAGTATTAATAAAAGTAATACTTATACTAATATATATATATTTTAGATCTTTAAGTTAATAATATCTAATTCATATTCTTTAAAATAACCTTACTATAATTCGGGGCTTTTAATAATCCGTAGTTATAAACTTTATAAAAGGGAGAGATAAAAAGAAAAAAAAAGAATTTTAAAAAAAAAGAAAATAGTCTACTAAGATAGTATAAGTATTTATTAATACTATATATTAATACTATATAATGAATATTAAGAATCGCCCGAGTAGCTAGTAAAAGCAGAATATAAAAACAAATAACTAATTATTATAACTAATTATTATAACTAACCTCTATTATTAACCTTTCTAACTAGCACCGCTACGTAAAGGGTAGCTTATTTATTTAAAATTAAATAGTAGTTTCTATATTAAAATTATTATATTATATTAAGCGCGTACTTAAGATATATTATATATATTATATAGTTAAAAAGTATATTATATTATATAATTTCTTTTAAAAGCGTAATCCTATTAAGGTTAATCTTTAATACTTATTTATTTATTTTTATATTTTGCCTTTACTAGCTACTCGGGCAATTCTTAGTATCGTTTATATAGTATTAATATATAGTATTAGTATATACTCTTACTATCCTAATAGACTATCTTTTTTAGATTTTTTTCCTCTTTTTTAACTTTCCCTCTTATAAAGTTTATAACTACGGATTATTAATAATAATATTAAGTACCCGATACTACTACCCTATAAGCTTACTACGTACTTAGCTAAGTTTACTACTCCTCTAAGTAATAGTAGCTTATAATAATATAATATTAGAAATACCCTCGTTACTATTATTAAGAATAATACTAATTTTATTAATATTTACCCTAATGTTTTTAATTTTATTTATATATATATATATTTATTACTTCGTTTCCTTTATTAAAATTTAAAAAGGCTACTTTCTTTATTATTTATTACTATTACTATTAAACTGTTTATTTTAAATATTTATTTATGTTTTCTACTTGTGCTGGCTGCTCGGGCGATTCTCAATATCGATTACACGGTATTAATATACAGTATCAATGGTTACTCTCACTATCTCGATAGACTTTATTTCAAATATATATTATTAAAATACTAAAATACTAACTCGTCGACCTATAGGGATACTTTAGGGGCTAATAGTTCGATTTTATTAGTATTATACTTAATAATCCCGATCTATAAAAAGATTATTTAAAGGAGTATAAACTAGCTACTATTAACTTAAAAATTTAAAAAGACGTATATACTCTTATAAATATTATTATTATTAGTACTTAGCTTATATAATATAATAATAGTTTTAAAATACCTAATTAACTCTTAAGTATTATTAATATTCTAATATTATTATAATAAAATAAGAAAATTAAAAAAATTAAAAAGAAAAATCTAAAGCTATTAAAAAAGGTAAAAAGTAAGGGGTAGTTTTTAGCTATTTAGAGGGTAATTAATATACTATGGTAGCGGGGTTATTAGTAGTATTTTAAGTTTAGTTAATATTAATAGTCGGTAACGGCTGCGGCTAGCTATAGTTAGTTATAAAGTTTTGTTACGTAATAATAATACTCAATATTGACCTTAATAGACCAGCTTGCCCGTGAAGGCGAAGATGGCCCCTAATGAGGCGGACTAGACCCTAAAGGGCTTTAATACTTATAAAGCCAGAAACAAACTACTATATAGATTTTAATATTTAATATAAATAGTTAACTAACGGTACTATAAAAGTTTAAAATAAGTTTAATATTAATAGAAATATAAAAAGCTACTACTATTACCCTCTTTTATAACTTATTTATTTTTTATTTTTACTTTTATTAACTACTCGGGTAATTCTTAATATCGGTTATATACTATTAATATATAATATTAATAAATACTCCTACTATTTCGTTAAATTATCTTTTTTAAAATATTTCCTTACTTTTTTAAACTTTCTTTTTATAAAGTTTATAATCCCCCCGACGGAGTAATTTACTAGGGCCGTACTATATATTATATATTAAAAAAAACTAAGTATATTACGCTCTATACTTAATTACTAATTAAAACTCCTAACCTTTTACTACTTATTTAAAAAGCGAGCTATACTTATTTTAACATATATAAAACCTCTTAGTACTAACTTATATAAGTAGTTAGATCTTATATTATATATTCTTTTTTATTAAGAGTTAGAGGGCCCCTTATATATTTTTTTATATATATAATATAGCTTATATAGTGGTTTTCTTTCCGGCTTTATAAATATAAAAGATCGACCTTAATAGGATTACGCTTTTAAAAGAAATTATATAATATAGTATACTTTTTAATTATATAATATGCATAATATACCCTAAGTACGTACTTAATATAATATAATAATTTTAATATAAAAACCACTATATAATTTAGGATAAGTAAGCTATTTTACTACTTATTAATAATAAGCTAAGTAATATACTTACGTAGTAGCGCTAGCTAAAAAAGTTAATAATAAAGGTTAGTTATAATAATTAGAGGCGGCCCTTAACCGTAGAGGTTCTAAACTTTAATAATAATATAGAGGTTTTTAAAAAAAGGGCTAAATAAGCTAATATTTATTACTCTTTATACTAGAGCTTATAAAAATTCTTTTTATCCTTATCGTTTTTAATATTACTTAAAGCTCTATTTAAACTAAATAAATCTACTAAATAAATTTACTAAATAAACCTATTAATATATAAACTACTACTCTATTTTTAATATATAGTTAGTAATTAGTGGGCTAGAACTCTCTAAAAATGCCTATTAATAAGTCTGCCCCTCTCGGGCTAGGTACCCTTAGCTAGCTCGATACTATAGCTATTATAGTTAATATAAATATACTTAAGGATTAATAAAGTACTTTTTAATAATACAGAATTCGGCTAAGTAATAATATAAACGCTATAAATAGCTAGGCTAATATAGATATTAAGATTTAATATATTAATATTAGTTTAAAAATTATACTTTATAGAGCTAAAAATCCCTTTAATATAAGTTATATTATAAATATAAGGGAATATATAAGGGGCCCCTTAACTTTTAATAAAAAGGAGTATATAATACGGGATCTAGCTACTTATATAAGCTATTACTAAGAGGTCTTATATACGTTAAAATAAGTATAGCTTACTTTTTAAATAGCTAAAAGCGGGGGAAAGTTAGGAGTTTTAATTAGTAGTTAAGTATAGAGCGTAATATACCTAGTTTTCCTTAATATATAATATATAGTACGGCCCCGGTAGATTGCTCTATTAGAGGGATAATATAGCTTATATTAAAGGGATTTTTAGCTTTATAAAATATAATTCAAGTTAGTATTAATATATTAAATTTTAATATCTATATTAACCTAGCTATTTATAATATTTATATTATTACTTAGCTAGATTTCGTATTATTAAAAAGTACTATACTATTCCTTAAGTATACTTATATTAATTATAATAGTTAGGGCGGCGAGGGGGCTTAATTTATTAAGCCCTAGAGGGGGTAACTTATCGAGGGGTATTTTTAAAGTCCTAGCCCGCTAGTTATTAATTTTATAATAAGAAGTTCTTAATAAGGTAGTAGTTTATATATTAATAAGTTTATTTAATAGATTTATTTAGTATATTTATTTAGTTCAAATAAAGAGTAGTTTTAAGTAATATTAGAAATAATAAAAATAAAAAGAATTTTTATAAGCTTTAATATAAAGAGTAGTTAAGTATTAGCCCTTTTAGCCCTTTTTTTTAAAAAACCTCTGTATTATTATTAAAGTTTAGAACCTTTATAGTTAAGGGCTACTTTCAATTATTATAACTAATTATTATACCTAATTATTATGGGTAACTTTTATTATTAACTTTTTTAACTAGCGCTACTATAGGGTAACTTATTTATCCTAAATTATATAGTAGTTTTTATATTAAAATTATTATATTACGTTAAGCACGTACTTAGGGTATATTATATATATTATATAGTTAAAAAGTATACTTTGTTATATAATTTCCTTTAAAAGCGTAATCCTATTAAGGTCGATCTTTTATACTTATAAAGCTAGAAAAAAAACTACTATATAAAGTTTATAATTACGGATTAATAGCGATATTAAGTATAATATTATTACTTTATAAGCTATTTACTTAGCTAAGTTTATAACCCTTTAAGTAATAGTAGCTTATAATTATAATATTAAAAATACTATTATTATTATTAAAAAAAGCTAGTACTAACCTTATATTTACCCTATTTTAACTTTACTTATATATATATATATATATATATATATATATATATTCGTTACTTTGTTTTTTTATTAAAATTAAAAAACGCTACTTCCCTTACTATTTATTATTATTACGCTATTACTATTATTATTATTACTATTATTATTACTATCACTATTATTATTATTATTACTATTAAATTATCTACTTATTCTTAAATATATATAATTAAAACACTAAGATACTAATAACTTATTAACCTATAAGAATACTTTAGGGGATATACTTAATAGTTCGATCTTATTAATATTATATTAAAAAACCCGGAACTATAATGAGGTTATTTCAAAAAATATTTATTTTTATATTTTACCTTTACTAACTACTTAAGCGGTTCTTAATATCGATTATATAGTATTAGTATATAATATAAATAGATATTCCTACTATCTTAATAAACTATTTTTCTTTATAAATTTCTACCTTTTCATCTTTCCCTCTTATAAAGTTCATAACTACGGATTATTAATAGTAATATAGCCCTATTTATTTATTAAATACAAATTAACTTAATAAGCTTTATATATATATTATTAAGAACTTAGTAAATAGTTATATTATACTCTTAGTTAATAAAGCTAGGGTATTAATCTTTTTTTATTAAAAATAATAATAATATACTATACTTTTATATAAACTATTATAAACTAAATAAAGTAATTATAGAAAATTAATATCTATTATTACTTATTAATAAGCTCTTAAATAAGCTTTATAGAGCGAAATACATTTTAAAAATAAATATTAAAAATATTTATTATTATATCTAAATTGAAAAAAAAGACTAATAAAAAATAGCGTTCCGAAGTTAATATAGTTATTCTAAGTATATTATTATACTTTTTAAACTAATAAACGTACTCGTAACGTTCTAAGTATATATTTACTAAACGCTTATTAACTTATTAAATACTTATTATATAGTATATATAAATAATTTAAACCCTTTAGGGTCGGGTCTACCTTATTAAGGGCTATATTCGCTTTTATAAATAAGCTAGTTTATTAGGGTTAATATTAAATATCTTTATTACGTACTTTAATAAAACTTTATAACTAACTATAACTAGCCGTAGGTATTATTAATTATTAATACTAACTAAACTTAAAATACTATTAATAACCCTACTATTATAATATATTAATCGCCCTCTAAATAGTTAAAAACTACCCCCTACTTTTTACTTTTTTTAATAGCTCTAGATTTTTATTTTTAATCTCTCCGAATTTCTCATCTTATTAAAGTAATATTAAAGTATTAATAATACTTAGGAATTAGTTAAGTATCTTAAGGTTATTATATTATATAAGCTACGTATTAATAATAATAATATTTATAAGGGTATATATATCTTTTTAAATCTTTAAGTTAATAATAGCTAATTTATACTCTTTTATATTATTTTTTTATAAATCGGGATCGTTAAGTATAATACTAATAAGATCGAACTACTAGCCCTTAAAATATCCTTATAAGTTAACGAGTTAGCTTTTTAATATTCTAAATGTTCTTAAGGTAGATAGTTTAGTAATAATAATAATAATAATAGGGTAATAATAATAAAATAATAATAATAAATAACAAGGGAAGTAGCGTTTTTAATTTTAATAAAAGAAACGAAGTAATAAATATATAGTGGTTTTTTTCCGGCTTTATAGGCGCAAAAGATCGACCTTAATAGGATTATGCTTTTAAAAAAAATTATATAATATAGTATACTTTTTAACTATATAATATACGTAATATACCCTAAGTACGTACTTAATATAATATAGTAATTTCGATATAAAAACTGCTATATAATTCGGAATAAGTAAGCTACCCTATAGCAGCGCTAGTTAAAAAGGTTAATAATAGAGGTCGGCTATAATAATTAGCTATAATAGTTAGCTATAATAGTTAAAAACAGCCTTTTTTAACTATAGAGGTTTTAAACTTTAATAATAACGTAGAGGTTTTTAAAAAAAAGGGCTAAATAAGTTAATATCTATTACTTATACTAGAGCTTATAAAGATTCTTTTTATTTTTATCGCTTCTAATATTACCTAAAGCTCTATTTAAACTAGATAAATTTACTAAATAAACTTATTAATATATAAACTACTATCTAAATAGCTAGTTAAATAACTAGTTAAGAGGTTAGCTAGTTAAAATACTACTTTAATAAGAACCTACTCTATTCTTAGTATATAATTTAGTAATTAATAAGTTAAAAATACTTATTAATAAGTTTACCCCTCTTAAGCTAGGCACCCTCTTTAGCTAGCTTAATACTATAGCTATTATAGCTAATATAAGTATACTTAAAGATTAGTAAAGTACTTTTTAATAATATAAAATTTAGCTAGGTAATAATACGAATATTATAAATAGCTAGGCTAATATAAACGTTAAGATTTAATATATTAACACTAGCTTAGAAATTATATTTTATAAAGTTAGAAATCCCTTTAATATGGGCTATATTATAAATATAAAGGAATATATAAAGGGCCCCTTAACCCTTAATAAGAAGGAGTATATAATATAAGATTTAGCTACTTATATAAGTTAGTACTAAGAGGTCTTATATATATTAGAATAAGTATAGCTCGCTCTCTAAATAAGTAAGGGAAGGTTAGGAGTTTTAATTAGTAATTAGGTATAGAGCGTAATATACTTAGTTTTCCTTAATACGTAATATATAGTATGGCCCCGGCGGATTGCTCCGTTAGGGGGGAAGTAATAAATATATATATATATATATGTGGTGGTTTTTTTTTCCGGCTTTACAGGCACAAAAGATCGACCTTAACGGGATCACGCTTTCAAGGGAAATCACACGATACAGTACACTTTTTAACTACACAATACGCGCAATGTATCCCA
>NW_026849594.1:0-41128 GCF_030869305.1 Colletotrichum tamarilloi
CGATCCCAATACGAAGTTCGCGAACATCAGGGATATCCATCGGGCTCAAATCGAAGCGGGTGAAAGGGAGGTTATCACGGCTGAATCCAGCGACTCTGAATGCCCTAGTGAGGCTGGCAGCTGTATTGTAGTGGGTGTGGTTGAGGATCAATAGTTAATAGTAATGAGGAGGTTGGGTTGTGATCCCATCGTTTTTGTGGTGCCAGAAACAGGGGGGTGCCAGGAAGTGGGTATGTTGACTTAAACTGCCCTAACGGAAAAGGCTCAGCTGCGGATATGTACCAGGCATTGAATCAGGCTAGTTGAGGTCTCTCTGAATAATTCGAATCACGATGTCCTCGGCGCGCCACGCAACTCTCTGATTTCTGATCATTGTATTTTGACCCTGCGTTGCTGGACGACGACTTCATTCGCCAACCTCGACATGACAACCCGCCGCGACGCCACCACGGTGTAGGATTCGGACAAACTAGTGCACTCCGCGGGGCTGAGAGGACACCGAGAGAAGCATATCATTTCACTGAGTGGATGGAGGCTGTAAGATCTAGCGCTGACGATAGTCAACCTTTGAGTCCATTCGTGCCGCGATGCCGCGCTCGGGCACGGAGCTGAAATCTCGTGGCCGGCGCCAAAATACGCCACTTCAGCAGGCTATGGGAAGCCACAACGGCGATCGTGGAGAGAAAGAAGAAACTCAAGCACTGGTGATCCAACGGTAAAACTCTATTCCCCCTTTCAGGACTATCTAAAATGATGAAGCGCCGATCCATCGCTAGCCGCTCGTGACGGCGCTAGAACATCGCAATTCAAAGCACGCGAGCTTGGGGTCGAAGGCGCTCCACGTCGAAAGCTTCTTTGTGGTAGAAGAAAACTAAACTTCATCGAGCAATGACGGTTGCTACGTCCAAGCTATAGTCCGGGACCATCATATACTTAGCCTTCCAGCAGAGCCAACTCGACGTATATGAAGGCCTCTTTCTCATCTCTTGGCGAGAGAGCTCTTGCTCATTTGCTCATTGTCGCCTACTTCACCGTCTCCAGGCTCCTCGTCTCACTCATCGCCTCTTGAACCACGAATCGCCGCTCGTTAAAGCACTCAATCGCAATACAACCGCCATCATGAAGATTGCTACCGTCACCAGCGCCCTCACCTTCGCTCTCTCCGTCGTCGCCGCACCCAGCGCCACCACTTCCACAACCAAACGTGGCGGTAAGGCCAGCTGCCCCGTCAACGCCGCCCAGCCCGATGGCAGCCTTGGTAAATCCTACGTCTCGACTAGCCTTCTCGTCCCCATCTCCAAGAATCTGCCCAATTATGCCTTCCCGGCGACGCAATGGGCGCAGGTGACACCCAAGGACATTTGCACAGTCTTCAACCTCGATCTGCCCGTCGCCCAGACCCAGGGCAAGGTGTGCAACCTCGTCTTCGACTTCCCTTCATGGGAGCAGGCACCTGGGAAGTTCCTTTTCCTCGGCCAAGGTACCTTTAAGTTCACCGGGTATGCCATTGGCGTCGGAGCCGTCGCTGGGCAGACCACATATAACAAGCAGCCTGCTCCCGGCCCTAGCCCGCCTAACCCCCCGCCCACGATGACACCCGGCCACAGCTATGTGAGTATTGAACGTCAACAGAATTTGATGTAGACCGCCGTCGATTCAGTTACTGATGGTAGTGCCTGCAGATTGTCAATAGTGCCCCATGCGGCATTCCAGCTGAGGTTCCGGGAAGTGTGACTGTATCAGGAAGTCTCTGCTCGCCGGATACCACCTTCATGTTCCAGCAGAGCAAAGATGGTTGCCCAGTCGGATTCTTCGTCGTCTTGACAGATGCGTGAGCAGGTGAATCGTAGTTTGATATCCCTGGCATTTCCTTACTGTAAGAGCACGAGTACTTGGAGACTCAAGCTGGGCCTTTGAACTCTCAAGGGGTCAGAACACAGGAGGCGTGTGGCCCCGATATCCGATCCGATCATGTGTTTGGAATATGTCATCGTTAGCGCACTTGTCTATTGATATTATTGCTTTGCTCTGTGTCCTACTGCATCCTTCATGTTCCTTTCAACGGAACATGCTCTTACCACTCTTTCGGGACATATGGCGGAGTATTGTCCTCATCCTCGGGGGTTCTCAACCCCAGCCTCTCCAACACCCAATTCTGCAGCGGCAGCAACACCAAGATAGCCCGGTTAAACCTCCATCCGATGACAGGGACCATCGCACCAATCATAGCATCCAAGATGAAGTGATTCGCCGTTGCAACGATCGTGAAGAGCATAGCCATCGGCCACAGTGGCGCGATAAGACGAAGCGGACGGTGAGGCGAAAACCGACAGATACTCCAGGCGAGGAAGAGAGCGGTACCGCAGTGAAGACTCGGCATCGCGGCGATGGTCAGCTGGAACTTGTTGTGCGTCCACGCGTTGCCTCCTCCCTTGGCTCCGTGGAGCACATCTTCGAATCCGTATTCGGCCGGGAGCATGCGCGGCGGCATGCAACGATAGGTCGTGACGATGACGAAGGCGATGGCATTGTCCATGGCGATAGTTCGTCGGATTCTCTGAAACGTGCTCGGCGGAAGAAATGTGTAGCAGTAGATGATGAAGATGATGCCGAGGCTAATGTGGAAGTAGTAGATCTTGGCCAAGTAAGACATCAACCAGGGCATGTTTGTAAGGACATATTTCTGCACGCCAAGTTCGACGTCAATGCCGAAGAAGTGCTCGAACTTCAGAATAGAAATCGCATGGTCGCGGGCCCTCGCAAAGACTGCTTCGTTACCGGCAATCATACGTGCCGAGAAGGCACGGAGCAGCTGGTATATCCTAGGAGACAAACAAGCCGGTCAGCGCCGGTTCATAACAACGTTACCTGAATTGTTAACGCGGGCAAGACGATCTCGTACCAGTACGTCGCATTCCAATACCAGATTTCAGCAAGGAACGGGAAGGTATTATAAAATCGAACGAGAAGTTTGCTGTTGATGCGGGATACCTCGCCCGACTCCGCGCGCATCCCCGGCTTGAGGAGCGGAGAGGTGGGGCGGGAGGAGGAATCCTCCGACCCACGCTCACACGAGTCTACGTCATCGTCACGATCCAGTCGGCGGCGGTTGATGAGAGTGCCTATGGTGAAGGCAAAAACGATGACTAGAAGAGCAAAGGACGTCAGATGAGGCCTGGACTCGTAGAGGTAAAGACATATGGTCTAAGTATACTATAGGAAGAAATCCGAGCCAGTGGAGCGGGATGGACTTACAAGCTGGTTCGGCCACATTCCTCAAAGCGCCAAGTGACGAAGCCATAATAGGCTAAACACAGAAAATTGAACTCTTGTTTGGTATTGAGTAAGTGAAAGATGTAGTTGGACAAGGCTGTCCTGACGAGCAAGCAGAATGAATGAATAGCTTTCGCTTCCCCAAAGCAGAGAAGAAAGGAGTGAGTGACGAGAAGATATTACAATGAAAATGCCAAATCCACCAGAAACCCTTTCGCATGGAGAAATAGGAGAGAGGGACGACAAGACTAATAAACAATCTAGGCACAATGCCCCAGAGTCCGCTTCACCGGGACAAACCCACAACGGGCGGAAGGTGTACCAAGTCCAACCGCAGCATTTCGTGGCCAAGCATTGTTGTCAGATCGGCGCCCCAGGCATTGGGAATTCCGCCCAGCCTTGAAAATTGAGCAGGAATAGGACCACACGTGTGGGCGTAACCGCACGGAACCATCTGATAGGAGAGTTGGGGGCGTTGAACGTTGAAGGAGGGAGGGCGGAGCGGGACTGGAGACACGACGACCTGACGTCCCACACCCCATCCCACATGTCCACCATCCATCCATGATCCATTACGGTATCACTCCAGCCAAGCACAGGCAAAAGAATGGCTCGGCGCAGGAAGGAGGGCACGCGACCCAAGCCCTCCTTGACGCGTGTGTGATTGCGCCCGGCAACGTACAGTAAATCGTAAGCCAAAAAACCCAGTTTTCATTAGAGCCTCCTTGCTCGCAGTCGCCCGGTCTCCACGCTGAATCACTGTAATCCAATTATGGACTGACGGTGGGAAGAACGTCGAAAAAAGGGATGTGGGAGTTCCTTTTCTGGTGGATCATCCAATCATTTCGAGTCGGACTCTACCCACTTGCTTGCACATAAGGAAACTTGGGAGTCGTGGATGACGGGGTTCACTTCCCGTGGTTTTTCTCGGCAGCCGGAACAACCGGAATCAGCGTCAGGGGGTAGAATTCGGGCGCCAAGTCGTCTCCGAGACAAAGTCTTGCCATCAAATTTAGAGTATGGAAATCAACAGAGCGCCCTTCTCCTGGCTCCATCTAATTGCGAATGCTTTGCGCGGGATTGTGGACCCGGTCCTTTCGCCAAGTGTTCGAATCTGCGTGGGACTGGGAACGCTTTAGGAGAGCCATGGAACTGTCATGATCGAGATACGAACTCAATCGATGTTTCGTAAATCTTACCGCGGTCGAGTCATGCCTTGAAGACTTGATTTAAAGCTCTTCCAAGAATAGGAGGTTCGCACGGAAGCATGCAGCTTGCCGCATGTTTTGATGTTTCCACTGCCCACATCAACCTCAGCTCAAAGACGCGTCCGAGCGTTCAGGAAGAACCAGAATAGGAGAAAAACTTCCGCTCCCGCTAACTCCCCGCTACCAACACTTAAAAGAAGCAGGCTTTGCCATCAATGCCCATCATGATCTAGCTTTCGCCTCGAGCTGCCATGCCCGTCAACACTCCCTTCTGACACGGCTAGCTTGCGACTGTACCAGGGTCAATAAACGAACAAGACTCGCTGGGAATAAGCTGCAGGATCGGCAACTAAGATCAGAAGCTTGATACGCAGCCACCCTTGGCGCTAGCTGGCACAGCACACCACGTTCAAGCATCTGACAAGGCCAGTGCCGGGACGGCTGTTGTACCGTCACGTAGTATAGGTGACGGTGAAGGAGCTGCTGATGTGAGAAACACCATTCCCGGCGTGTTAGGGCGTTTAGATAATCAACCTCTGCACTTCAATTACTGCTTCGAGACTCGCATCGTGGTGAAGGCTAGATCAATCTGCGAGGAAGCCTCAGGAGAATAACTGCAGACCAATGTTCTAACAAGTCCCAGCAGGTCGGAGGCGAACTGCACAGACATGGCTAGACCAGCGCCCGAACAAGAACGAGAACATCGGACGTCGGACTGTTTAGTGTTTTGCGGGAAGATTCAATCCTCCATTGGGCCGTTGGAGGCCGTTGGAGATTTGGAACCAAAACATCGGCGTACGGAGTTCAAAGTCCCCGGCTTCGGCCGAGGCTCATTGCCAGGAACGCGGCAGCCATGTAGAGACCCGCGGCGGACTTCCTAGCCCTTTAAAGCGATCACCACAACCTTCTGATAAAACTCTTGGCAACGGCCTGTGTCCACTTAGATTAAAGCATACCGTACTAAGCGGCCGCTGATTAGAAAATTACGGTCAAGTTTAACGCTAACGGTGATGGCCCCCGCGACATTATGCCGCCGAGGGTGCCACGTTTGATGATTATACCGCCAAAGGTCCCGGATACGCCGGATCATTATAGTCGCCGACTACTGAAATGATATTCAGAGCTCATCGGCGGTCTCCTCAATTTCCTGACAGTCGAATCCTTCATCGCCTTCAACGTTTTTGCAGAGCCATTTATCCAAGACAGTATCTTGGCCGACGGGCGTTACTGAAAAGTTCTCTACCGTCAGATTGTTGCACCCGCCCGCAGCCGCGCTGCACCGGAAGAAGCCCGAGCTAGGCACGTCGTCCATCATCGTTCCGCTAAAGTTCTTCCAAACGACGTCGGAAATCTTGAACGTCGACGTATCGCAGGACTCACCCGCGTGTCCGGAGAAGGACTCACATTGAGTGATGAAAAGTGGTTCTCCGCGGGTGCCGTCGAGCTTAATGTCTTCCAGCACGATGTTACGCGCGTATCCCGTACCGCCGCCGCCGCCATTGGGCGGATACCCAATCTGAATGCCGGTCCACGTCTTGAAGTAGCAGCCCCGCAGGGTGTCGTGTAAAGTCACGTTCCGCGCCAAGAAGTTCTCGATATACTCGAATTGCCCGATGAACTGGCCGATGGATCCCATGGCTATGCCAGTGCTGCCGAAGAACTCGCTGTCGTAAATGTAGATATTGCTGGAGTTGGCCTTGAGAGCAATTGCGTCGTCGCCGTTGACAACCACCCACCGGCGGAAGGTGATATTGTCCGAGTACATGGTGTCAGCGCCGTCCGTGTTGAGAGAGTTGTTCTCCGAAGACGAAGTGCTGTTCACGTATATGTCCTCGAACACGAGATTCTTGGAGTACATGATGTTCATCGTCCACATTTGGCTCTGCACGAATCGGAGACCTTTGACAGTCGAATTCGAGAAGTCTCGAAAGTTGATGTTCATCGGCCGATGAGGCATGTTGGATCCGCCGGCATTGAGGTCATACCAGACCTGGCCATTGCCGTCGAGCGTTCCGACTCCGTGACCTTCCCAAACCACGCCATCACCTCCAAAGTGCCATACCGTGCTCTGGTTCTGGAAGCCCACAGGCATCGAGACCGAGAGCCAGTACGTGGTGTCATTGCTCCAGAGTAGTCTGCCACGCTGATCAATTACAACATCGTCTAGGCTGGTGGTGACCATCGGCGACTTGATGTTGTACACTGGTCCATCAAGCACAATGATGCTCTTGGTGCGGCACTTGTCGTTGAGCGCGCTCAGCAGTGCCGGCGCGTCGTCCCCGCCGTTAGCGTCCGGCTCGAGTATGCAGAGGCTCCGACCTTCCTTCTCCGCCCTCTCCGCCCAGTCACTGGCACTCGGGATATCTGCGTCAGATTCAGCCAGCAGGGTGGCCGCCGAGAACCGAGTGGTCTCGAGCCCGAGGACTGGCCTTGCGGCTAACGATGCGAAGACTGCCAAGCCACGCATGATGGATGGGTGCTAAGGCCTAGAAATCCAATCAAGGGACGGATGGGAGGAGTGCGAGCTTCGGTACACGCGAACAGACGCTTCTGGAAGTATGTCTAGGGCTTCTTACGAACAAGCGCGTGGACAAAGACAAGCTGATGAGTCTGTGGCGTCTATCAAAGCACCAGAGAGGAAAGGTATATGAGCTTCAAAGGTAACAGGTATCTTCCAAGTATGAAGTAGAGCTCATCGACGAGTGTTATTTCTGTGAAACCCAACATTGCATCAGATGATTGAGCTCAGGGGGTCGCAACCACTGTCAACGAATGACATGCGCCAAGTCCAGCGGGGTAAAGCCCCGGATCGTCCCCTGTAGCGTCGATTCCCCGCATCAATTACGTCTTCTGCCCGCATGACGCCCTGGTAATCCGACCCCAACGTCCGGCATTTCAAGGCTTGTACTTGCTGATCTCTGTTATTCTGGATGTGGGAATATTTATCCATGAAGTCTATCGTCTGGTTGATGAGGGAAAAGCAGCGGTAAGGTATGCACAGAACGGCCTGTCTGATGGTAACCTGCGGGTTGGTCTGATGATGGATGCAAGGCATCACGAGTCTGGGTCAGATGTGTGAACGTTACATGCATTCATCCTGAAATTTTCCATAGTCATTCGACTCGAAGAACGTCATTCTTCGAGCAAACCATCTAAGTGATCCATCCAAATCATTGTCGTCGTCCTGGTCTCAGCCGGCCAGCGGATACTCGACTCGTTCAGCTCGGCCCGATGGTCCACTTACATCCGGACGAGATAACACAGCTAAATTACATCTAGATGTCGGCGTTTGGAGCCGCAGGGATTCGTATCCCTATGATCAAGAGCAATGTCTCTGACAATTTCAGTCTGCTGTTCGACTAAGGGCCAGAACATTGTCAGTTCATATGTGTACATCGGGCCTTTCCAGTCTTCCAGATGAATCACGACGGCAATCACCTTGGCCCCCGGTTAAAATGCTCTAGGTGTTATCGAAACGTATTTAAGTAGGTTTGTTGCTTGTATAGCATCACTCAAGACACTCTCGATGGCGGTGGAAATTTCTATTTAAATACCACATATCTTATCTGGTACTACGCGAATCGCTTAGCCTCTTGCCTCCGATATTCTCTACACTGGCATGTCCCAAAGGCAGCAAGATAAAGCAGTCTATCCCTGCGTGACATGTGGTTGATCCCATTTCAGTTGACTCAAACTTGTCCGGGGTAGACTGAAGCTGCGAGGTGCATTCGGGCGTGGGAGATTGAAGCTTCTCCGTGGTGATAACCCTGCATTTTGCCTAGCTTCCTGGAGGCCGGACTCGAGGTCTGGGTGAAAAGCCTTTTGATCTCCCACAGATGAGTCGTCATCCCCCATATGCGGCAGTGTTTCCTGCGACAAATTAGGCCGAGAGAAACGGTTGAAGGCAATGAACGTCTCCTTGTCGCCCTCAACCGCGTTCGATGGAGGAGGGACGCGAACAGATCGGCGTCGAATTGCCACGGCATCATCCTGAACTGGTTGAACGCCCATGAATCCATATATGACATTGAGGATAGGGATAGAGATTCCGTGGACTATAATCGAGAAGAGTGCAAGCCAATACACGACGGGACCAATAGCCCGAAGCATGTCAACTACCTCACTGTCGCCCTCGGCCTCAGCAAGTTTAGGGAAGAGGTGACGCGCATGCTCGACATAGAACGCAGCACCAACGCCAATAGGGCCAAAGTAGCCCATAAATAAGGCTTCTTTCCAGTCTATGATAGTGTTCGGCATGAGCTTGTACGTGAGAAGCATGGCGGGGATGCGACGGAATACAAGAACAAGTGCGCCGAGGGCAAAGAGTCGGCCGAGACTGATTCCGGTTATGTCAGAGCTAAAGTCACTCCATGGGATGATGGTCCCGAGATATATGAAGCCGCCAAAGTTGAGAAGAACGTCGATGCTGGCGTTGACTTCGTCGTGCCGCTTCTGTGCCTCTGCAAGGTACTCGCCGTCCCAGTTGAGCGCACTGCCAGCGACGAAGCAAGATAGCAAATCGTCAGTTCCGATGGCTCCTGAAGTGCCCATCATGAAGAGCTATGAGTTGTCAGTCAACTTTTATGTAGTTCATTTAGTGTCCGTGACTTACACCAATCGCTGTGGGCACCAGGACGTAGCTTTCGGAATCGATCCACTTTCTGTGTCTCTGTTAGAAACTACCGAATTCGTGCTCATTGACCGATCAACCTACTTTCTGACAGAATACTTCAGTGCAATCCTGATCAGAGTTCCCATAATGATTCCGTAGGCTATACTCATGAGCACAAAGTAAAGCCATGTCTCCAGCAGCCAATTCAGCAGAGCAACACCAACGCCTCCGCCTTGGCGGGCGACGTCACCGGCTCTCGGAAGAAGCGTACGACTGACTGCGTGCAATGTCAAACCATCCGCGTGCACTTCAGATCCCTCCGCGTGCCGGATGAGGTACGTCGTCAGCATCAATATGGGGAAGCCGAAGCCGTCATTTGCGCCACTCTCGGAAGAAATGATTTCACGCAAAGAGCGCCGAACGAACTTATCGGCGAAAGGCCCCTTGGCAACGGCTTGTGACAGGACTGGATCCGTCGAGGTCACGCAGGCAGCGATGACCCCAGCACCCAGAAATGTCAACTTGGGAATGGTTGCCAGGATGCAGCCTGTCGTCGCTAACCACATCAGTGTCATAATGGGTAACATTAAGATTGCCATCTCCTTCCATTGTGTCTTTTGGTACTTTGCTGGGAGTTGATAGCCAGCCATGACCAGCTGAATGCCAATCATCACTCTTGTGAGCCCCTATGACACAAGCCAATCATCAGTGCCTGAACGCAAGGCTCCACATTGAAGGAATCCGGATCGTGATGAGGCCACATTATAAGCACTTACAAGAGTGATATCTTGGGTCTGCCCCTCAACAGCTGACCCCCACCTCTCGCTGTCGATGAACCTAGCAGCTATAGGGCCCAGGCATATGCCCAACACTACGGCCGGCACTGATCAAGAGCAACAAGTCAGTGAATGGTCCTTGGGAACTTAAGTATTACGCTCCGTATCTACGGTGACTACAGCGCGGAGAACGTTCGAGGTTGATCTTACAGGCCTCGCCTAAGTACCACACATTTTTGATCTTGACGGATATGATACCAAATAGAATGATGAACGCGCCTGGATATGGTGGGAACACCGGATTAGTCATAGCCAAAACATGTAAGGTCCGGAGCACGCACCAAAGACAGCGAGAACGACATTTAATTCGCTGGGATCAAAGGTAGGCATCTTGGGTACCCGCTGGTGCCTTCACTCTCAATGTGCGAGTGATATTTGTGTGACGTGCCCAGAAGGTGTGTTGTGCGTTTGCCGAGAAAGGTTGCCTTGGCCAGCAAGGGCTTTGAGGATAGGGATGATCTCTTTAGCTAACGCTCATACGATATTTGCATGGAGTTGCTTGGAAAGAAGAAAGAAGAGATATTTTAACGAGACCTTGAGAGGATGATAAAGAAATCCAAAACGAATGTCTAAACGAGCAGAAGGAAATCCCGCAAAAAATGAAGTCAGAGGGCCAGAACTTGGAATGATGATGGACAACGACGCTTGCTCGATTCCGTGTGGTATGACAGTCACCCGGTAGCTCAGCGCTGCTGATGAAGAGTGGTCTGGTGAGCGGCGGAAGGGCAACTAATTCTTCTGCAGCGCCGAGAGTCCGGATATTTAAGAGTGGTATGTCAGCCAGGGGCACACTTGGCTGCGAGCCAAAAGGGAGCGACTTGGCTGCAGATCTTGGGCGGCCAAATTCTTTTGGGGATGGGTTCTGATCACAAACACTTTTGATTCAGAGCCAAGTACGCCCTGTAGATCATGGTAGGGGGTTATAGCGGCTCTCAATGCTAGAGCGTACAAAGTCCTCGAGGTGAAGACAGCGAGATATCCGTGCTTCGGCTGATACTTCTACGAAGTACTGCCACAAATGGGGTCACAGGGAAGGCGTGACGGGCCAAGTGCTGGTGAATCTCGTAAATAGAAGACTTCACCTGCGGATCAGTATCTCTTCATCTTCAGGGGAGAGCGTTAGATTTTCAGGGGTTTTGTCATCATCTGCTACTTGGCTGGGGATGTCTCAAATCTAGTAGTCTTGTCATGGAGGTATCTGACAGCTTGATTGTTTCTGGATTGACTATCCGTAGGTAACACTCACGCGTCCTTCCTCCCAGGTTAGACGCTTAAAGATTTGGCTCCTAGCCAGCCAAAGAACACGATCTAATACAGCCTCAGTAGCGTCGTTCAGACATGAAGCGCATAGCAAAATGTGAGACATGCTTGGTAGTAAAGTGTCAGGCTCAAGGCCAGATACGGTGTAGATTCTAGAGAAATTGATAGATCTCTCAACTTTGGTAATGCCAGGACGCTGACTTAACTTCCCCACCCAGCGAGTTGAAATGGACTAAGTATGCTAATCGAGATTGATGGACGATTCCCCAAAGTACTTCGATGACACTTTTCTAATGAACGTATTTCGGTCATAGGAACAGAGCGACCAGAGAAGAATGCATGTAAGAGTTATCGGGTGAGAGGGCTAATGGCTGCGGAAAGAGCCGGGAGGACGTGAAGCCAGGTAACATACATAACTCGCCCAAGAAGAAACAGTGGACTGCCTAGAGTGGCGAGGTATGACAAGAGTCTTAGTGTCTTAACAAAGTGACTCGGCGTCCGGGGCTGACAACACCTTCGAGGACCATCATTGAACGCAATACTTAGCAAGTAGGTTGGTTTTCCGCCGCCAATACTCAGCGGAGGAGTCCGGATGTCATATTGGTGTCAGCGCGGCCTCGGCGCCAAGCGGAGGAAGCAAGATTCTCCGCTGAGTGGAGACGAAAGGGGGCGCCGCAGCTGGGAAGGTGATGAAGCCCGGAGCACGCATTCCGGTGTGACGACCACCTTTGGGTCGGCCAAGTCAATACTTTATGGCTCAGACATTGCGATATGATCCCTGTTCTCTTGGATTCTCTTGGAGGTCCTTGGCTGACGAGGATTGTTGGGTGATGTTGGGACCACTCAGTGCTGGGCGCTTCTTGGTGAGGCTCGGCGCTTCGCGCTTGGCGGCTCGTGGTCAGATTATTCAGGCGTTCCGACTTCCTCGCTTCGTCCAGCTCTTTGCTCTATGACCCGGTGACGGATGTTCACGACATTTCAACTGGCCAGGCAGAAGACAAAATGAAAGCCGGTGGGCAAAAGTTTTCTCCGTGCCCAGGTTTCTCGTTTGTGAGGTTTCCGGCCCTTACCAGCAGTACCCCGGCTGGGTTTGCCGCGCGTGCCGTTGCTAACCCTCTGTAGTTCAGCTCGAGGAGATCGAGGTCGATTCTGCAGAAGGTACGCACAATACTTTAAGATAGAGCATAATGATCAAAGACACAGTAAGCTTATTAGAGATCTCAAGGGGCGTTCGGCGTATGAAATTTTGAAAGTGCTTAAGAACAAATTGATTCCCTCGGCAATCACCTATAGCATCTGGTTTCTTCGTGAATCAAGGATCATGCATTAACAGACCTCATGACGTAGCCCAACTAATGAGTCTTCTTGTCTAATGGATTTTCGATGGAATTAGGTTATTGATTTTATAAGAGAGATGAGTTTCCCGATCTAAAGCCCCGTCCTCAGGCTCAAGCCTTGCAGTCATTGCAGTTGGCTCGCGTCCAAGCATATCTCCAATTCTCATCTTTTTTGTTCTGCTCCATAACGCCATAGCTGATATCCATACAACACGCCAACTGAGTCCCTGAGCAAGGGGATCCACCCCAGGATGTAGTGCACGTGGCACTGGCACTGGTGGCGAAGAAGATAGCGACGACAGCCGCGGTGAAGCCTGTGAGCTGCATTGTGGGTTGGAATCCTGGGTGCTACCTCGTTAGTGAAAGGCCGACCAACAAGTCACGATTAGTAGTTTCACTTACGCAAGGTCGGTGGTAAAGAATGCAATTGATAAGGACTGTGACGGCGTCGGCTTGGTGAAAATGGTGGTAGTCTTGAAGGCTTGGCTGAGCTCAGGTTCTAACGAGTGTCTTTATAGCTTGATCAAGTCGAGCACGATCAACTCACGCAGACTGAATGAACGATTAATTTGTAACATTTTCAATCTATCCCAAATTAAAGCGTCCCCGGTTTTGAATCGATCGAGTCAGTATCTAGAGGCAACTCGTACTTTAGAGTTATCCCACCGGTATCAGGAGGCGCGTCTCTAGCTGTGGTGGGAATGACCGCATCCCGTGGGTTGTTACATACTGAAGTACAGCACGCTGAGAAATTACCGTGTCCGTCCTGGTATCATTTTGGGTAGTTCCATAGTCTCTGTATTTATCGTCTTAATTCAAAGGTTGAAGTGCTATGGGATGGCTACGTTCGGATTGAAGCTTTGTGGGCAATGAAATGGCGCCCTTGTGGCAATTGGCCCAAAATTGCGAGATTTTCTACTCGATAGGAACAAGGTTAAATATAAGGTTATATGAAGACATATTGAGAAACCTTTAGGCTCGTGGACTAGGGAAAGTCAAAATAGATCAAGAGTTCCTTGCTTGGAGTCCGAGTTTGCCAAAGTAAGTATGGTGCGTGCCAGGTCAGGGTAATGGCAATTCAAATGCCCAGAATGTCACGATACATCACCAAGGCGATAAACCTTGAGGAGGGTAAGCAGCTCATCGACACAGGTTATGTCTTCTTCCGTCATTATTACCACCAAGATACGTTCAAAACTCTTGCATGTCTGGATATATCATCTTGGTAAACCCGTAATTTGAATTACCAACAGTGACGTTTCAGAGCTTGAGCAAAAGATGTCAAATCAGCAACCCATGTGACTGAGGTCTTATTGATTTACCTTTAAGCTATCCTCGGAATTTGTAGTCTGTCATAAAGTACAAGCTGATGCAGGTTGTTAAGCGCTGTAAACCGTCTCAGCTAACTTGACAGTCCATAACTTATTCTAGCCCAACACTACCAGAGCATCCCCGGCGAGCTCGAATTGTACAATCGCCGTGTTAACAGAATCTCTCGTGAAAAATTGTCCATTAAAGACACCGATAACCTTCCCTTGAGAACTTCGGACCACAACACCTTCACCCTCACCCGTCCAAACTCTACCCTTGTCATCGATGCGGATGCCATCCGGAGCCTGCATTCTCGAGACACCAAAGGTTCGCTTGTTGACAGGCCACATGTCTTCGTTGAGATCGTATTTGTAGATTGCCGGTGCTCCTACTTGAGCCGGTAGCCCCCAAATTCTACTTCGCTCATCGCCGCCAAAGTCGGTCACCCAAAGAGTTTTTTGGTCCCTCGATGGTCGGACGCCGTTGGCGACGGGGAACTCAGTCCTGCTGATGGCAGGTAACAAGACCTTCTTCTGGGGGTCCCAGCGCCACAGACCCTGAGGCAGGCGATCTGTCGTGGTTGAGCCCTTGGCGAAGGGCAGGACAGTGATGAACATGTACGAGTTGTTTGTTCCCGGCTGCGTGACCTAGGCCACATCGTCAATGTTATCAAACTTGAGACCAAAGTAAGAGTCGAGGGCAGTTTCGACGTGGCCTGTCTCTGGGTTGACAGATACGACGCCGCCAGACCAGTCTCGAGAGTCGTCTCGCAAGCAAGTGAAGTACATGAGACCTTGGTGGTAGAATCCTCCGTTCGGGTTTTTCAACGACTGTGAAGAGGTCAGGTTTCTGATGCTGTTGTTATTCAAATCCAAGATTTCCACGTGGGTAGGCCCATCATTGATCCAAGTTGTGTACCAGAGTTCATTGCGATCGCTGATCCATACGCCAGCTTCTCCCGCAAAGTTGCCTGGACGCTTCTCGATCAACTCAATGGCTGGATTCTGGCCGAGAAGTGCCAGGGGCTCGTCACCGTATGAGATGAACGGTGATTTGGTGGCAGACTGAAGGAGTTCGTTAGTTAACGCATCCAACGTATTGGTGCCATTAACAAAGCTGTGAAACAAGTTGCCGTGAAACGGTGAAGGAAGAAGATAGGTCGATTCATATGGGACGGAAATAATGCTGGTATCCTGCGCAAGGCATGTCTGTAAAAAGATGGGGAAGAGGCTGGCGTAAGCCGAATATCGTGGCACCATATTTTGTGTCTGGTCTTGGTATGGTGGACTCTGTTCGTGTAAGAGAGCCGATGATTATAGAAGCGAGTCTCAATCGGTCACTAGGAACCGGCCTACTCTAAATAATAGCATCGTCTGTACGATGTTATCGAGTCAATTGTATTTCTGCTACAATTTCACCGTGAAGCAGTTGCTACCGCGATACTGGTAATTGTTACGGACTCAATTCCTCTCTCATCCGGCCTTGGTTCGGCCACACATGATTGTACGTGACCTTCAAAATAGTTGCCCTAACAGCGATCAAGTCTGCTTGCCTATTTAGGCAATCGTTACGGTGAAGAAGGTTTGAACGCTCCTGGAAGCAAGTGAGATGGTGGTCAATGTATTGTCTAACACAACCTCTTCGGTCGACAATGCCGTTCTCCCCCAGAAACCCGATCGGACGAACATGTTAGTTATCTTCGCCTTGCTCCACTGAATAAACCCGTGGTCAACCCAACCGCCTGGTCTTCGTCGGCGATAAGCCGGAACGCGGCCGAAAGAGCCCCGCTGGAACCTCCGTGATCTCGGTGACGCCGTCGCAGCCACCGGCAATGACTCGAGCTGTCAAGGGGGCCTCCAAGGCTTTTGATTAATGATGCGGAGTCTTCCTCGCTGGGAATAACTCCCGATAATTTCCGTGTAAAGCCATTAGAGTGATCTATTTTGGCGCTTGCTTGAAGGCATCGGTGGCAGTCCGCATGTACTTGTACAGGTATTGTGAGGAGCAAGGTGTCAAATTGCAACTTCTTCAACGATCATCAATTGCCCACGCCGCCTCTCCTGCTACTGAATAGAGACTCGAGCTGCACGACGCTTCCGCAATGTTCTGCGCGTAATTGCACGTAATAGAGAAGGAGAATAAAGTACCCCGACGACAATGAGCCTGACAATTGTGGGGAATCGTCTACATAGGACTTAGACAAACTCGAACAAGACTGGTGTGGTCTGCACAAGTTGTTGCACAAGCTACGAGGAGTTTCTAACTTGCTCAGAGAACGATGGCTAAAAATGATGGTGCAAACACTCAACGCAGGACACCACATCAACACACGCAATTCACAATACCGCCAGTCCGCGAACCGCAGTTCTGGCGGACATCACCAGCCATTAGAGGATCAGTTGCCACCGAGTTGCCAAGGACTCTTGGAGCCTGATGTCGCCACGCCGCCTCCAAAAGACAATATACATGGCGACAGTGGACGACGCCGTGCGACACCCACCGTCTGACATGCTTCAAGTGTCCGCGGCAAGGCATCCCACCAAGCGCTCATGCGTTTCCCACCGTGGCACCACTGACACAACGCAGGTGTCAAGTCCATGTAACCACAACGGAAAGAGCCAAGGCAACCTCCAACCTCATGAGCCGTGCCGTGCCGTACCGCCGGGCTGGCTGATCCGTTTGGCGCTTCTCATTGAACGTCGCCATCTGTGTTTCCTCCGTTCTGCCGTGTGCGCTGCAGGTTCCGACGGATTTGGTTGGAGATGCATATCCTGTCCGCCAATCAGCCTTGCCTTGACTTGGTGATCTGGTGCGTGGTGAAAGGAGACTTGTCGAGCCTGAGCTTGGCTTATTAGAATCCTTAAAACAGCTGCCGCTTTCTCTTGAAATCTTGGATGTGTTCGTGATTCCCCTTCGCATCGAGCTCTGTAGTGAGCGATACCGATCCTACCCGGGATTGCGATGTCGCAAGCAACTGCATCAATGCCAACTCATACTGCTACTTGCGATGTCGGATCAGATGAACATACGATTCTGAACTCCGCGTCGGGCCCCATCCTAGCCCTATCGGCACTTCACCCGCATAACACCGGGATTATCTGCTGCTCCGCCTGCCCAGCTGGCCGACCGCATCCGGGCATATTCCTTGTCGCGGGCTTTCTAAGCGGGGTGGATCGCTGGAGATTTGACAATTCACCGAGACCCCCGCTCAAAGGCGGGAAGTTCCCCGGTGAGAGTTGAAGCTTAATTGATGTAGAGTTCTTGTTCGGATTCGTGATCTTGTCTTGTTGATTTAGACCTTTGGCTTCGCTGGCTGGTGCTATGTCGGGTGGGTTCGTAAGTTTTTCGTCGAGGGTAACGCGCTTGTGGTTGAATCGTAGGTTATCTTTTCGGGGAATCAATTGGTAAAGACTCAGTGGATGTTCGCGGCTCGTTTTTGAGTTTGTCTGGGTGATGTTAGAGTCGATTGTCGTTGCTTTAGCTATAAAAGCCCTTCAAGAGATGCGTCCTCGAGGAGGGGCCGGGGGCATCGGCGTCTGGGCAGATCACGTTTCTGCCAGTAATCAGTTCATTAACATGGAATATTCGCCAGCTTGTACGTAGGCAAGTAGCAAACAAAGACACTTCTACCTCCCTAAAATGATGACTGCAGTGCAAAGTATTCATCAGGCTAAAGTTGTCATTCCTGCTCGAGACGAGAAAGAGAACTGAGTGACGGTCCCGGCTGTCAGGGGCTAGAGAAGATCGCACAACCGAGCCATCAAGGTTCACTAATATTGCCGTTACTAACTCGGCTCTCGTTGTACTTAGTATTGCCGATAATAGAACTTTGGTATGTGGTGCCTAGATCAGACCTTTGCGAGGTACTTTGTTAGACAGGTGAATGCATAGAATCTCAATATCATGTTTAGTTTCGTCGTCAGAATCATCTTCGAAGCTGACGGGGGGGTAGTTGCAGCGTTTAGCCCAGTGCCACAACCACATCGGCGCTCCAATCGTTTCACTGCAATCATAGCAACCTTTACACAGCAATTGTACACTGCAATTTTAACCCCCACGAAGGGTTGAATGGTCCTCAAGGACCGACCCATGAACATATATTTTCTTCGTTGACGTGCACCCCGAAAAGAGACAGCAATTGCCAATATCGTACAGATCAACCACATCATCCAAAGCGATGAGGTAGGTAACCAACACTCCCATAGACCTTACATCATTTTCAAGCCCCCTCGTTGTTTCAACGCCAACACAGAGAAACCCCGAAACCCCGTTACCAGCAGATCACGGCACCGACTACTTAGTAAGTACCTAGTAACCACGCGCCGCGCGCCGCGCCTCAGATAGCTCCCCCCAACGAAATCGCCCCCAAATCGCCGCCAAACCACACCCAGTCAAGTTCGAATACCTCACATCCCCAATCACAAGCCGCAACTCCGCCAACCGTTTCTCGCCGCATGCCTTCGTGCTCATCCCGCCTAGGCACCTTATCCTCCCTATCGCAACCACATCTTCTCATGTGCCAAGCCGCATCCATCCAGCGCATCAATCAGTCAAAATCAGTCAGCTGACAGTTTGAAACGCCCTACATTGATAAATTAGGCACATGTATCTTACACACACCAACGAACCAACGCCTCGTCCCCCGCACCTCCTCCTCCGTTGCGAACCATCCAACACATGCCCGCATGAACCCCGACCCCGACGCCGAGTGGGGGACAAACCACCAGAGGTGCCAGCGAAGTGGAGGGGAAAGGAACATTCTCCAGCTCTCCCGAACGAAGCTTGCTGTCATCCCGACCTTGCTCCCATCTTCATTGGAGCTGGCCCCCTTTGGAGAAAGCCTAACCTTCTTCCCCTCACTGATTTGGCAAGTTTGGAGACCCGAAAAGCTCCAGTCTCAGCAAATAGCGTCAATCAGCTCGAAGCCATGCATGCATGTCCCGCTTTAGGTAGGCATTCGGCGGGCCGCCCGCAACCTCTCCAAGGGAAGCAAGATCCCCACCTGAAGAATCAGATGCCTTTAAATCACTCACAAGGATACAAAGCTATTCATTTTTCGCAGAATATGTACTTTACCCAAGCAAGATAGGCCGCATGATTGGGTCACCAGCAGAAGAGGTAAGATATTTCCCGGGAATCAAAACACTCGTAGTTCGTATTGCCATCTCAAAACAAAACTATCATACCACGAGACGAGAGATAAAAAAGAATGAAAGAAGAATTCTCCATCTCGAGTCCCAGTTCCAACTACCAACAAGAACTGCCGGAATTGTCGAGCGTAAACATAGAAACCCGCCGTTCTCCACAGACTAGAGTATTCCCCGTTTCGGCAATCATTGTTGGCAAATGGAACTGGGTTCCAGCAGTCAAAGATCCACCCCTAAGTCAACATCTTACAATCCTTCCACCCGCGTTGTCGAATGGAGGGCACACAGCTCGGGTTGGATATTGGCTATTGGCGAGCGAGCCGCTTCCGGGTTGTCAAATTTGATGGGAGCAGAGAAGTCATGCTTTGTTTAGTGCTATGAAGATTGAAAGTCAGCGCCTGTGTATCTTGAGATTTGCTGTCATAGAGATGTGGCTTACGGAGCAAGAGCCGCAAGAGCAGGCAGTGCAGGAGCCAGCGCAGCTGGAGCCGCAGGAGGAGCAGGTGCTATTCACATCAGGTTAGCTTCGACGTTGGAGATCTCAAAGGCATAGCTCCTCCGGTGGGATAGGTCGAAACTCAAAGAGAATCCCAATCATCCAGAAAGAGACTCATGCGCAATTTTGTATCTCCCGTGCGTGGAAGACAGAGCAGGCGGTTCACTCACCAGGGGGCCATTTTGATAGTTTGGTGGTGGAAGCGAAAAGGCTTGAATGTTTGTTTGTTGTGAGTCTTATGTTTGAAGCTGATGAGTCGGATGAAGAAGAAATCTCCTTTTCGACCAGAGCTGGTCTGGGTTTATATAGCCATCTCGGAGGCATGTCCCCCACGTATCAGTCAGCCAGACATCAGGCGGCTATCGGACGAGGAAGCGCGATTTCATTCGCGATTACGTGGAAGGCGCGGGAGTCCTCGGAGAAGGGACATGTCTATCCCTGGAGGATCGGATAAGTGCTCCGTAGTGTAGACCGCGAATACCGCGCAAGCTCTGTTGGAGGCAGAGAGATGACATGGCGGTTGTGTGATACCGCATCAGGCTGGTATTCCCATGGTTGGATCCATAGTAGCTCCCTGCGGCTTGGAGAAGGTGGACTGGCACCGTTGAGGAGCGGGGTCTGGGACCGAATCTACGGGTGCAGAGCTGTGCAAGCTTTGAGACGTGTGGTCGGCTGGTAACACGGAGCAGGGTGCCACGTTCAGGCTGGGGGTCCCACCCGACGACGGGGCGCCGGGCTCTTGTGATTGGGTCAAGTGTGGCAGGCTGGGCATCCACGCACGACAGTTCGATATGGCGAACAGGGCGGCAGAATGGAGCGTGCATGGCTGCCGTGGTCGTGTGAATGCGATGCTGTAGGCGGGCTTGGAAGGATCGTCAATGGTGAGTGGATGAGAAGTGCCCGATGAGGGTAGCCCCGCCCATCTTCGGTCAAACGTTCGGGCTAGGAACAGCGTGGGAGGGTGGGCAGAGCCGGTCTGGATTGTGGATTATCGGATGTGTGAAGAAAGGCTGCTTTGGAGTGAAGAGCTATGAGAGTGGACGCCTCTGGGGCACGGCACCAGACTGAGGAAAGGCGACGGCGGCATTGCTCGTCGTGGTTGGGTGCGTATTGGTGTGAATCCGTCTGTGTATGCATGACAATGTATGTAGGACGACAGAGAAGGAAATCTGCTTGTGATGCGCTTGGCGGCGGCACCCGCGCAAAACAGAGTTTGTACCATCCCGCACCAAAGTCTTCAGGTGATGCGACGCAGCCATCCCGTATTGGCCAGAGTTGGGACTAGCTGTCTACCCAAGTGGGATCCGTCTGCTTACTAGGCAGCCTCGAGTGAAAGACGGAAAACAACAGACAGAAAAAGACGAGAGAATCGACAGACGACAGACTTGTCCAACGCCAGATGACCTCGCCATCCATCATCAAAGCATGGTGAAAAGCCTCAGGAAAGCAAGTCATCGAAGACAACTCAGTGATGGAGTCTCACCAGTGAGACTATAGGCCTTTGCCTAAACCTCAGCTCTACCTCGGCTCCGCCGCTTAGAGGAGATTCAAAAGAACCTTGCCAGGGGAAGACAATCCCAGTAAAATCCCTATCGGACGTTCCGTAAAGAGAGAAGAGCGATAATACCTCTTAGCTAAAAGGCGTGGGTTGTCCAATCATCGAGATTGGCCGACGGCGACGCTGGGCAACTCGTGATGGAGCAGGTTACCCAATCGGCCAATTACTCCGAGCTCGAGGTGAAGAGAGTCAAGAGACCGGTGAGAGGGGAAATGAAGCGAGACAGGCGAGAGGTATGGACAAGGAGAAGGAACAAAAAGGAGAGGCCGTGGCTTCTTACCGTGGGGGTTCTCAAAGGCGCCGTGTCCTGCCTGAAGTTGAGCCGGGACCCGAGAGGTAAACATGAGACGTCAGGAGAGGCGAGGAGTAGAGTCTGACTGATCGATACAGTGTGCGGGTTTTCTCTGTCTTCCCATTCTCTCCATTCAGCCGTCTGAACTTGGCTGTTGTCGCATATCTTGGTCGATTTGCTTCGGTCCTCAAAGCGGCCAACTTGACGGTGTTGCGGGCACTCGAATGAAGAGATGACAGTGAAAGGGGTCGAGGCGAGGAAGATAGGATGAGCGGCCCCTTTTATGCCTTCAACCATCTCTCTATCTCAGGGGCCTCAGAATGGCGGTGGAAGGGAGAAACGGCATTCCCCCGGTGGGAAGGGTAGTGCGAACTGGCTGGGAAAAATTGGCTCATCAAAACACCCGGTCCATCAGCATCCGTTGCGAGTCGTCGACATGCTGTAGCCTGCCGCCTGGCCTGTCCATAGTTCGAGGATGCACTGGCTATCTTGCTCAATTCCAGCAACATCGCGGGTGATGGTTGGCGGATTGGCGATGGCGGAGACTGATTTTGTGTGAGATGCTGGGCCATCAAGGTTGGCCATCCGGGTTCCTGAGACACTCCCAAAATGGCCTTATCAATGCAGGCCATCAAGGTTCTCAACACCGAGTTGCAGTCGGCAACGTCTCTGACATCTCTGTACTTGACAGAATGGTCTGACCAAATGACGAAATATCGAATGAAGGTCCCTTGAAGCTGGCAGTCTGGCTGAAAGGTCTATTGTCCGTATCTGTATCAAGTTTGGGTTGTGACTGTGTCGACACCGTCTGGCCACAGTTCTGCTTTTTGTGTTGCATTTTGCCGTTTGCACTCCAACAAGAATGGAAATTGGCACAATCCGATTTTCTGATACGCTCAAGTCAACCAGATCAAACTGATTCTTTGCTGCTAATAGCTCGAAATGGAAGACGTGGCATTGCAGATTGCAATCGTTAAGTATATTCGAAAGAAAAAAAGCCGATACAGAATACTCTTTTGAGCCAAACGAGACGAGTTGCCGTTGATTGGATTGAGGACCAAAAGCTAATTGCCAACTCAAACACACTTTAGAAACGCGAACGACGACGCGAAATGTTCGAAAGGAAAGACCGTTTTCGAAAGGATCTCTCAAAGCAGAAGAGTTGATACCGACACGTTTTTGTTGAATGACATGGCACCACATCGCAAGCCCACACGTTTGTTCAACTCGTGTCGTAGGCTTGGGCCTCGAAGACTAAGATGGCGTGGTCAAGTCAGATTCGTGAGAAGACAACTGTCTCGAAAGGTTGTTGTCGATATGGCCTTCCCCCCTTGATCCCGTTAAGCTTCAATCGATTACTTGAAACCAGGCAAGGTCGAGGGCATTGCAAGGTGGAACTCTTGATAGTTCTGAGTACGGTGTTCGTCAGGCTCGAAATTGCTCTCCCGAAAGCCAAAGACTCAATTTTGATCGCAAATTGTTCGTCATCCCAAGAATACGGTCAAAGTCCGAGCCTCTTCGATGAGCTGTCGTTGCGCAATTCATCGGCCATCGCGCCAAGGTCCCCATAATTGCGCCATCTGGGGCCGCAGGCAAGCGCCTCTCCGAGATTGTGACCCTTAGATCCGATCCGACCCTGGTCCCACTAGCGACCCCTCCTCCTCATCAAGAAACGCGGTGAGCTCCGCTCCCGCCGGTGAGCGGGCCGTCCCGCTGACCTTTTCTCTCCTCTTCGCAAAGATTCGGTCATGGGTGAGGGCTGCCGTCTTGGCGAATCCTGTCTCGGCGGCTCAACATCGCTGTGAATGGTCCTGGGTCGATGGAGTATAGTCGAAGGCGCCTGTGCCGTCCTAGCCATCGGCCATCACCTTTTTTGTCTCTGGAGCTAGAAGAAGGGCACACTGCAAGATCTGCTTTGGGCCTGGTGCTTGAGATTACTGATCCGATGCGGTGACGGGTTCTAGAACTTGACGACCTGGTGTTGAAGTTGCGAAGCTGCCCTGAGCGAGACCGATCCAAATCACAATTGCGGACAACAGACATCGTGGGGAACAACACAGCACCCCCGACGACGACGACGACGACGACGACAATTACAATGGGGGAGACAACTGCGACAGGATCAGCTTATACGCACACTAGAAGAAAATTCCGACACGGTATACTTCGCTCATTTTTCGGTCCGACATCCTCCTTGGCCCCTCATCAGAACATCCTCTAGATCTGAGTCCTTGACGACTTGGGAAACCTTACAGCACCATCATACCAGGGAGAGAGTATTCGACAACCGGGTCGGACAATCACGAGGAGTGGCTCACCGCCAAGCAAAGACTCCATCGACAAGAAGAAGAAGCTGTCGCAGTCAGTATGATGAGGACGAGATGAAGTTGGAAACTCGGGGGCCAGTCCCTAGTGATCTGAGAAAAAGAAGTCAAGCGAGCATACGATTTAAGCATCGAAAAGAACATCACAGACCGCAACGGCCCTCTTCGTCAGGAACACAGAAAAACATCCCAATGATTCCCCGAATGCCACCTGCCAAGACGGGAAAGTACTACTTACTTTTGCCCGTGCAGTCACGTACCTCCCTATCATGACCACAGCTGCATCTGTCAGGTATACTGAAGCAACCTAACCCGAGGAACAAAGCAGCCGCCCCGCCCGCCCCGCCCGACCCGTACCTGCTCTGCTAGACATGAGTCCACCCCTTCCCAGAGGGAGACCACGCTGCTGTCCCGGTATAGGTCACCATGGTTTGACCTTGCGCTGATGGCCTTTGGGGAACACTGAGTACTTGGGATTGATGATTATCGGAGACATAGTGTGCCCGTTCGAGTGGGCCCAAGCCATCAACCTTCGGGTCGGTTGTGTTGTAGGCCATGGGGGGCAATATACGAGAACGAGGACGAAGATGGTATTTTTGATGCCACGAAAGGTTGTGAAAAGCATCCAACGAACCCAAATTGTCTGATAACTCGACCATGTGGTTGCCGCGAATTCCCTGGACGCATAGACAGCACATTACCAAACCATCACTCGAGTGGACGAAATATCTTTGAAAGAATTGAAATGAAAATTGAATTGCAAATCTCATTCATTGTTTACGCAATGAGAAACTATGGTCCCAGTTGCCAATGAACTCCGAGCCTATGTATGTATAATGCCGCATAATAGAGATACGTGTCGTAACTAATCCTCCCCGGAAAACACAAATCACAAACAAAACCCTACTTTGACAGACACAACCTGGATATCCACGACGTTCGTATCATGATTTGCGCTAGTGTCCTCGGCCACTCGACCAAGATATGCCATCCCTGTAACCCTTACGCCTGAAATTTCACAACGGTCCGTTCATAGTGCCACCTTCTAGGTCTACTTCGTAGCGCTGGGGCTTCGCGCAAGTTCGACCTCACTCCCGGGAGGAGTGCAGCTTGGAGTACGGGGCTCCTATGCGCCGCCAGCTCTTGCCGCGAGAGGTTGCTTGTTTCGTCTTCCCAACAATGTGGCGCCGTCAAGGCTGAGCTCAAAGGCACCCTTCTGTCTGTTGCGGTCTCTAACCTGTTGGCGAGCTGCAGCCGTGACAGTTGCCGAGTGTTGGCCGTAACCCTTCTCGTTAGCTGCAGGCGCTTGACGCTCACGCTCGCGTCCGCGATGCTCTTGCTGATCCTTAATCTGGGCATTACGCATGCTCTGCTCGAGTGCTTGTGTCGCCTGCGATGGCTTGTGGACGTATTCAGCCTCCTTGTTCTCGGCCATTTCCGCATCTTCATCCTCTGATTCCTCGTTAAGGTTGTTGAGGAAGCGAGCGGGAACACCGCCCTTGGTGCCAACTTGCTTCCGGCGCTTGGCCTCTTCCTCTTGCCTGTGAACAGCGTATCCGACGTCAAACACTTCACGCAAGTTGACCGCACCGGGGGAACGGAAGTCGTAGCGACGGTCGCCATCGTTGATTCTGTTGGCATCGAATGCGCGCAGCATATCGGGCTGCGTCTTCTTCTCGTCACGAGGCGTTGGGCCAGAGCCCTTGATCCAAGGGTGGGCGAGGAATTCAGTGATGGTGTATCTCTTCTCAGGGTCCACGGTGAGAAGGTGGGAAATGAGGTCTTGGGCAGATTTGGAAATATCATCCCACCAAGGGGACAAGAAAGTGTACTGGCCCTTAGCAACCTTCTCCGTCAACACCTCGATGCTTTCGTCGTAGAAAGGAGGAAAACCGCAAAGCAACGTGTAGAGGACACAACCCAATGCCCACATGTCGACCGACTTCGAGTAGCGCTCATCCTTGACAATTTCGGGAGCTGTGTATCCGACAGTGCCGCAGGGCGTCATGGTTTGGTTATCCCACACGATCTTGGACAGGCCAAAATCGGCGATCTTGATTTGGCCAATGCCACCCGCACCAACGCCTGGGATGAAGTCGCCCTCATCAACCTTGTCTTCATCGCCAGGCTGCTTAGGCTTGGGGTTCTTGGACGGAATGACCGGGATCGGGCTGAAGAGGATGTTTTCAGGCTTGATATCACTGGGACATTGCAAGTTAGTCAACTGAACGACCGAATGACGTCACGGAAAGATGCATAGTCGGCGCTCCCACCACCCACTGCCTCGATCTCATCGGTGTGGGCTGGTGACAAGCAAACTGTGTCGTACTTACCGATGAACTACGCCCCTCTCCTCGTGCAAGTACTCCAAAGCCTGCGCAACCTGCACGATGACGTGCCTCGAAAGTTCCTCGCTGAAGTACGTGAGGCGAACAATCTGGTGGAAAAGCTCGCCACCAGGCGCCAACTCCAAAATGATGTAGTAATATTGCCGGGATTCGGAAAAATCAATCAACTTGATGATGTTCGGGTGATCAAGCTGTCGCATGATTTGGACCTCTTTCAAGATGTTTGCTCTCTACGCTGAGGTCAGCAAACGTGTCCGTCAAGCAAATGGAAGGCCATCCTCGAAATAACAGTGACTGTAGAACAACATGAAAGTGTCGAAAAGTGAGAATGGCCCGAATAGTAGACAAATGAAATATAGAAAGTTTTCGCACCTCTGCAGCCTTGGGGACCTTCTTGAAGTCCGGATGTAAATGCTTGTTTCCCTAATCACGACCCTCGGTTGGTATGGGAATGCTCCAAAAGGCTCAAATCAAAAACAACAACGCAGCGAACAAAAAGCGAGAAAATCATGGTCGCGGCCGTAACCACCCAAGCAATAACTCACCTGCATACTGTTCATTTCATACTTGCGAACGACCTTGATGGCACACTCGCCGGGGTGCTCGCCAGTAGTATCGCGCGCGCGGTAGACGTTGCTGAAGGCACCGTCGCCCATCTTTTCGACCAATTCCCATCTCTCCAAGCCGGGATATCTCGGGAATTTACTCCTGCTCTCGTTCTCCTCGGCCACAAGCTTGGCCAAGTGTGTGTTGTCGATGTTCTTGCCGGCCTTGGACGTCTTGTACTGGTTCGGCTCGGCGGCGTGGGCGGCTGCGTGGTTTGCCTGAGCGACGCGGTTCTGGCCATCGCCAGCAACTGAGTACGCCTCGGGAATCGCCTGAGCAGGTGGTGCGGCGGCATACGCAGGCTCTGACACGCCTACATGCGCCTTAGGCGGCGGGGACTGCTTGGCCGCCGGCTCATCGTTGTTCGCTCGAGCTTGCTTTCCTACACATATATAGCGTCAGCAAATTGGTAGCCAACGAGAGTGTTCAAGTCGCCAAGGAGAATCGGGGCACGACATGAGCAAACAGCTCGATTCGTGAAAGAACCCAGTGCGCCGACGAGGCAAAGGAAGAGAGGGGACATCATACCGTGTCGGATAAAGTTCTTAAGCTGCTGTATCGTCGACATGATGCTAGATTGGGCCGCTACGGAGGACGACGTTATGTGAGGTTATTCGCAAAGTTAGGTTTACGCAGCACACGTCGCAGTAATCGGCGGCTGAATCGGTCGACCTGCCCCGTGTTGAGGGGACGTTCGATGTTTGAGTGTGATTGGTAATGCGGAGACGGCAAAGCACGAGTCGTGGGAATATGCTCGGTGGGCGATGCGGTACTTTGAATCCTGGGCAAAGTTGGAATGGATTGTTGTATCACGAGAAGAGAGAAGTGAGGAAATGTCGGAGTCGACAGAAGCGGGTGCAAGGTTGTTTCTTTGTGAATGGGGGAAGGGGGAATCAGCGGCTGAAAGGGAGAAATTGTTGCGAGGAAGAGGAATTTGTGGACTGCGGCGAGCGTTGGTGATGTTGGCGGAGGGGCAACGTGGACTCGGATGACGGAAGTTGGAGGAGCAGGCAGCTGGAGATCGGGCGGGAAGACGGGCAGCAGCAGCAGCACGTTTGTCTTGGTTAGAAGAGGCCGGGGGACCAAGCGAAAGGGAAGGGCGAAAAAGGGCAGACGGCGCTAGGGGCCGCACCAAAGCAAGGTAGAAAGAGGGAAATAGGTATGGATTTGGAGCCGGGGAGGGGTGTTGGTTGGGTTCAGGTTGACAGGGCCAGGCGAAGAAGAATGGTAGACGATGACGGCGTGTTCTGCCAGTAGTCGCTGTAGGTAGGCAAGGTACCTCCTTCGTAGGGTAGTTTGGTGTGCGAACAGGGTAGAGTTACTTTGCGGCACGTACCGTGCGACAAGTTGGGAGAAGTCAAAGACTTGGAATTTCTGGGGTGGGCGAGGACACTAGAGTGCAGAGGGGGGAGTGTGCGTTGCTCCGTCCTGGTCTTCGGAAGTGGCACGCAGAGACGGGCTGACTACCGTACTGGACAGTAGACTGGCCCGGTTGACTGGATTTGAGCGATGATGATGACAGAGGTTTGGTGGACAAGTGTCAGATGAGGCAGCTGTTCGCCCAGCGAGGTGTGTGAGAGGCCGGGAGTGAGGGCGTGTGAAAGGTCGCGCAAGTTGGACAGTGTGCAAAGACAGGCTGCGGTCGGAGCTATAGATGCGCAAGGTGATGATGATGATGATGATGATGTAAAAGGTCGATGGGCCTTAGTTTTATTTTGGAACCCTCGGTGAACCAGCCGAGCGTGAATCAGTGTAGCGACGGGAGGTGCAAGAGGAAGAGCGACCCGAGCTTTGTCAGGTGAGAGGCTGAGGGGAAGAAAAGGTAAGAGCATCAGTCATCAACGGCACCCGTGGAGGGGCTTCTTTTTTCCTCTTCTCGTGCTTCCCTCATCATGTGTCTCCCCGTTGCAGTCAGTTTACCTTTGGTCTGGACGATGATTAAATGCACAGAATACACAGATAGACAGATGTGATGGATATATGGTTGGGAAAGCGCAATGAAACAAGTATCTAAGCAAGGTAGTCATTTGCTTCCTTCCCAGATATTCTCTCCTCAGCGAGATGGTTTGTGTGGTGTTTTGCTCGTCAAAGAAAAGAAGAAAAAAAAGCAGCAGGAGCCAAGGCGGGGTGCTTCCTGGTACTTGGCCAGTGTAGATGTACCTTACCTGGAGGTACCTGAGACCGTAAGGTACCTATACTCCGTACGCGCCTTGAGGTAACCGTGCATGGCTTGGAGAAGGCGCCTCGATACGTCCTGGATTCCTGCCATGCTCGACGAAGGCCAGGCAGAGCGCCTCATACGGGGGAAGGAGCTACTTTGGCTTCTCTCCCTTTCCGGCCAGCATCATGAAAGACACTTTCCTCAACGCGCTCTCCGCGCTGCCGGCGTCGATTTCGCAGATACCTCATGTACACTGGAGGTACCTGGGGATTTCTAATCATTCCAGAGGTGTTCCATCCATCATCTTCCTTGCTTCCTGCCCGCCTCCCGTCGACTGGGAGGAGGAGACATCTTATCTAAGCTTCTCAGCTCAACTCTCATGATGTTTGCAGTCAAACCAATCGACTCGTTTCAAAACGTCCCTCTCACCATCCCAACCCCGGACCCATTCGCCATGTACGGAGCGCCAGATCCAAGATTGCGATTCAGATGGGACAGGGGAATGGCAAGTGCCCAGCAAGGGGCATCAAGAAGCCTCCCTCCGATTCTTTCGTCGATTGTCCGCGGGATTCACTATATACAGGACAGTCTGCACATTTGCTACGCTGAGCCATGTTCTCTATGATGGCGAGGTTCAGGCGAGTGATGACACAGCACTGAAGACAAGAATCGGCACACAGAGACACACAGTTCGACAAACAGACTCCAACTGTGTCTCGACCACGAACGACGCTACGTCGGCGCCAAGGAACCAGAGTTCAGGGGCGCTGGACACGCTAGAGTCGGCCACTTGCGACGTTAAGTTGGGATGATGCATGACATGGCACTGTGTATTTACTGGCAGAATTGACAGTCACTCAGACACATACGGACACAATCACGGCAATCAGCCGGTATCCATCATTCGGGAACTCTCGAAGTTGGCAATACCATCTACAAACATCCGACAGCTCACTGCTGCCCCCATCTCTATCTGGGTCAATCGTACACCATGGCCCCCGGCCGAACAAGGGCTGGGGTCAGACGAGGGCGCGAATCCAAGATGCAAAACTCACATTTTCCCGTCTGCCCTCCCGCCGCCACGTTTCCCAATTCCATGATTTGGGCACCCGGTTGCAGCCAGACACGCACGACACGCCAGGCTTGCCAGTCCCAGGCGCAGAAGAACCAGGTGCCAGGACTCCAGAAGCAGGGCCCGGTTGGCGTGGTCAACCTTGAACCCATGGCTGTGATCCAACCCGTCCCATGGTGCCCATCCAGGATCGGAGCCTGTTCCACTCGCTTGGATGGCGTGGGGCCCCCATTATGACGTCTGCCTCATCGTCATACCCGCTTCTGGCAGGGATAGCATCTTTGGAACCAGACGCCCTGATGCATCATTGGGGGGTAAATATGGATTCGGCCATTTTGCCTGAGGCCACCGGCCAGATTAAGGCATGGCCAGTCAGGGCCCATGATTCATTCCTCTCCGGGGGTACTCCCTCCAACGTTCAGCATGGAGAGTACCTTACTTACTCACTCGCTCAGTCTGACCTGCAACACCAAAAGCTCACTCCCAAATTATCGTCACCATCGTCAACCATCAATGTCTTTTGCAGGGGTCCGCCGCTACTTTTCTCTCTCTTTCTCCTCCACCATTCATGTAGTCGAATTTGCTCGCTGATACACCGCCAGCCTGTCTTAGATTCCAGCCAATTCTCCATTTGAGGCTACTTGGTCTCGTCTCCGCTTCGCATCTTCCCGCATCACTGGGTCACTGTCGCACCGTACCGCTTGCATTGCCCGTTCTGTTTACCGATTGAGCCAATCATATATCACGCTGGATCCACACACCGAGTCACCCCGCGACTAACCATATGCCTCCGAGATGATGATGGGCGACGATGCGCAAGCCACACACGCCACTGTCATTTCACTGACGACGCTTTTCCTTACGCAGTCACTGAGCCTACCTCCTCTAACTAGGTACCTAGGGATTATGGCAACCCATTTCTCATTGATATGCGGGAAATCGGCTAGTCAGATACACCACCCGGCCTCCCGTCCGTCATCCACGCGACGCGGGAGTCTCAGTCGCGAGCTCGGTGTGTACCGCCCCATTTCTATGAGGATAATGAAGATACCTACCGGTACCTGCCTGCCTCATGTGCGAGCAGTGATATCACAACATGGCTCGCTATCAACGAATCGTGATAAGCTGTCTGCTATGTTCAGACTGAGGCTCAACTGCTTCCCTGACGATGTTGGCGCTCATTGGTCAACCATAGGCAGGGCAGATGGGAGTATGGCATCATCAACACCTCGTTCAGCTCTCGTACTTGACACTGGAAAGCTCGTGCTTCTCCTCAGCTAGCCTGACAGACTTGTTAGGTTATCTCACTAATTCTAAACTCGACGCTCTAGCCAAAGATATCTTCATTGCGCTTGTGGCATCACAAACCCGCAAACGGCGAGAACAAGAAGGCCTGAAGCCAGAGCGCCGAATGGACTGGTCCAGACCACTTCTCTGCACGAGCCATATTCTGTCGTCATTCATACATTTTACCTCTCCACGTTTGGCGCGGCTTTGGCCGAATTAGATTTCTAGCCCTTTTCTGCAGTACCAGCCACATCTCGTCCCATCCCAGTCGAACTGCTGTGCTTTCTCAGCCAAACATACCTCGGGAGTATGGCAAACAGAGGTCAGTTCACACTGCGATACATCTCGCGACGGGTAAGCCAGCATTGGATTCAATGGGCCCAACAACTTGAAATCGATAGCAACAAGTCTCGGCGAATCCTCGTCGTCGGACGTGGCTTCTCATCAGCTTTGGCTTAGTCAACAGCTACGCGCAAACATCATAGAAGAGTGAGCGTTCTAAGGGATCAACATTGCGGCCACGGGGGTTTCTAATGCAAACCTAATACCGAGTTTTCAAGGCTCGAGAGATGATGATAACAACGACGCGCCTGTTATTCAGCTCGCTTGACGCGACTTACAAAGTCAAACTCAGACAACCCAAATCGGCTACATGGTCCGCCCTGCTCCTTGAGACTGTCGCTGGTGGAACATGCTGCATTCACGATCATCAGAGCGAGATGGGGCTCACCATCCCGGCGCGCCCAACGCCGTCCCGAGATGATCGTCATGACGAATGGACAGGCCTACCCCTTGGCGCAGCCTACTTGTTGCTAACTCTGCAGGTTGGACGTTGTAAACGCGCGTTGAAATTACGAAGAGACAATACAGCTGCGTTCATGTGCCTCGCTCTAAACCTCCAAAGTGATGCGAAACACCCCTTTGACGTCATGCCTTTTGCCCCCACGCCTGTGGCAGAATAGCGACCGCAGGACGGACTGCACAATGCTGCAATCGGGCACGTGGCACGTCACATCATCACTCCATCGCCATTGGCCACCGGCGTCTCGAAATAAACGGCCTTGAACCATCTCCTGAGTCGACCGTTTGGATGGCAACACGACAATAGTGCGGACGTTTAATCACAACGTTGACGAGCCAGTCGGGCGCTTGCCTCCTTGAGCCGCGGCAACGTATATCCTGACGTCGCGAGACCATCCTTTGCGGCAGTCTCTCCGAACCCATTTGCGGCGGGTTGCAGAACTCTTCAGCCGTAGGACCGTTTGCCCCGGCACCTTTTGGAACAACACTGCAGACAAGTGAGTTTCCACAAATTCCGAGGCTGCAATGTCCACTATGAAGTCATTATAGTCAGGGCGGGCTGGGCCATCTTGTTTCTCACCCCGGAAAATGCACCTTGCTAGGATCTTTAGATCAGCATTGGGGTTTCCTGACCAACGGGTTCCTGATACGGGCCTGGACGTAGCATCCATAATCTGGCTCGATATCTGCAACAAAGATACTCAAGTTTCATCTGCTGCTTCGAGGCCTTGAAGGATCGTAGTCTGAAGATCGACTTGAAGTTAGACGCCATGTCATTTGAATGTTCAATTTGATATTACAATGCGCAGGCTCTACCTACTCGCATTCATCCACCGGTTGGGCTCCAACTTCCACAGGCTCAGAGATCCACAATTTAGGCTCTGGTGGTTGGGCTGAAAATCGCGGACTACCTTTAAGCAGAACTTGAAGTCAAGGAAGGCACTGCAATATCCTAGACTTTTCATGCGATTGGAAAGCTTCGAGGGCCTACGCTTCAGATCACAGGAGGCGCTGCCCCATGCCGCTGCCTGACAATGCTGATCAGCAGCCAGGGGCGCACAGCTTGAGTGCATAGTCGTCCTAGCTGCCGGAGTACTTCACGGCAGGCGGGTACGGCCCTCTCGTTACATCTTCTTGTCGCTCTGTGGTGAGTGGCTGAAGCACGGCCTGAGTCGTGGACCACCTTGATATCTATGTAATTGCAAGGCATCGCGGAACTTTTGCACACGCAAAATGTTGTGCAATGGGGCAAGACGCCCGGGTGGCCGTGGACGAATATAGACTTTAACTTCGCATTATGCGGTTCACAATCACTATCAACCATTGAGCGCGTTTTTTCTTTCATTCGCCTTCATGAGATGAACTTGTCACTAAATTTGGTGTCAAAGTAGGGAGGGTTCGATGATGGCATGGTGAAGTCACAGGGGGGAATCATGCCCTTTTCTCTTCGTGCTGTGCCGCCGACGCGCGCCCGCACTCAGCGCCAGACCGGTGGGCGCAGGTATATCTGGATCTCGGAGTGAGTGCCAGCCCTCATCCTGGTGGTATCGGCAGAGTGAATGGGTTCCGAGCGAGCAAGAGAGTATCAGGCAAGCCCGCCGCGGGGCGTGAAGCACGAGTGAGGAGGGGTGATGTGCGCAAGTACGGCCATCAATGTCCCTCTGGAGCTGGTCACCGCATTGACCAGCGTGGACTTTGGGTACTGTGTACTGCCCATCCGTGACGCCCTTCCGGGTCACGAGTAAAGTGCAACCGCTGAGGAAAAGAGAAAAGATCTGCCTTTGGCGGAGGGGTGTAGATCGGCTGCTGGAATCGCCATTTTGGGTGGACTGGAGGTTGCGGGGGCGGGGCGGAATTGTGATGTTTGTTCAGGAGGTGTCAAGAGTCATGGGGGGGGGGGGGGTTACGGAGATTATTAATTCGAAATGTTGGTGTTTTCCACTTATGAGGACTTTGATTTGGTCTATCGATATGATTGATCGGGTTGATCTCCGTGGCCTTTGAATGACATCAATCTGAGTACATCATATCTGAGAAAGGCAAACGTCAGAAGGCTGGTACATTTAATTGTCCCATCGAAGGGTTTTGCGGTATGAAATCAATGTATTTCCCTATATTGAACACACCATCTTGCTGTGATCGAGAACACATTTCAATATACATCTCCGGTATTTCAAGATTTTATTTTCTTTCCGAATCTATACACCGTTGGAATGTGTTTTTTGTGTAAGTGACTATTTAGGTGAGGAGGGGAAGTAGATCTGATAAGCAACCGTCAAGGGTCCGGTTAATGTGAACGGATGAAAAAGGTAACTGGTATGCCCAACTCTAGTTACTCTACATCTGAAGGTATCCGAACTATGTGCCTCGAGGGCGAACACGAACCTGGTACGCACCTACAAGTCTGAGAGTCTTTGACTTGCAGCTAGGTAAGTTGTACCAAGGTTGTGCTATGTGGTAATGCAAGAAGCCAGTAGGCGGTTACGAGTATTAGATGACTTCAAGTGAGCAAGGAAACCAGGAAATTTTGGGAAGTAGATAATGTTGTTCGACATGTTGAAAGATGGGAGTATGAATAGTCGTTCAAAGCTGCGTGACTGCTAGACGTTCATGCCAGGGACTCTGGAATGCACTTCGGAAGACTACCCATTGGGAGATGGGAATCATATACGGATTGAATAGTGGTCGATGATTTGAACCTCTAGGGGCATTGGAACTGACTCAGTGATTCAGGTGAGTCATTTTTGAAGTCTGGTTGGTTAACCCTACCGTATCTGGATAGAAACCTATACGATTTATCGGATCCTGTCGTAATTTACTATTCGACGAACTGTAGAGGCCGGTGTCAAGCTCCAGGTCTCGAAGAACTATTGAAACTACAAGATCCATTGTCTTCAGTCCATGCTGGAGGTTCCAAAGTTCAAGAATGCCTCATAATTTTACGTAGTAAGTGAATTACTTGCGAATGTACCGGCAATACTATGAAGTTATCCACACATGTTGGATGATGATTCAACCTTTCGAGTCTCACTCTATCCAAATGAGCGGACTGCTATATCTCATGGTTCTTGCCAACCTTCCTTAGTTGGGCTTCAACAAAAGTACGGCCGATGACAGGTCTCTAACTGACGAATGTGCTTCGGCGTGACCAACTTGAAATCATCCATGGGACTATTAGCTCTGATTGACTTCTATGTTACTACAAACAACTCAATCCGGTTTGTTCACTCATAGCCTAGCAGCTGTTCTTGTTATGCCCATTCTCGCCATTAGAGCTCCTCCTGTGGTCTGATCTCAAGAACATTGCTTGTGAGTGACATATGTGGCATTAGTGCTTTCAGCCAGCTCACTTGGAAAGCTGCTCTCAGGGACTCGTCGGAGTCATTGTCTCGAAGTGGTAGAAAGAAGATAGTGGCATGGGCAACCCCGACTATACTGCTGGGGACTGAGCAGCTACGATCCGGGTGCCATCGAACTCCCACACAAGTGCCGTGCAACTTCACTTCTAGGTCCGACCCCGAATGTTCTCAGCGTTGCCACGATTCCGAGCTATAGCGGCAGCGGCAGGCGACTCTAAGTCTGCCTGATCACGTCTTCGTCTTCTTCCAGATCCCAGGCATCGCCACTGTCGCCGGCTCTCAACAATGAAGATAATCGCGGGGGGGTCGTAACAATGCTGACCACATTCTACCTGTTCAAAAGCAGACCATTGATAATGTTGCAAGCCATTCTTTCACGGCAGGGCCAGAACTTATGCTTGAGCCACGGATGGCATTGCGGCAGTCAAATTGAGCAGGGCAGACACTCAGGAACGGCGTGACCGACGAGGCCCAAAGTGTGCTCTCAACAATCAGCTGCTAGTGCGGCCGCATCGCTCACCGCCCCACGCTCCCACACGTCAAGAAGTCGGAGCAGATGAGCTGCACGCAGGCCTGCCCTGGTATCTCGAAATGCCCGATGGGTTTATCCTGTGCCGACGAGTGGATCTCATTCCGGGGCTCCACATGCTGACCAGACCTAAAGGGCGTTGACAACTGGAGTGTGGTCACAGCTGGAAGCGTGACCCGACATCGGGACGGGGACCGGGAACCTGTGACTCCACAGATAAGATACCCAGGAAAAACTTAGCGCCGCTAATTCTCCCCCCGCCAAACAGCGCTGCCCATCCCACCTCCCATTGACTCACACAGAATTAATTGGCCCATGCCGTCACTCACCTCTTTTACTTTTTTTTCTCAGAAGTACCAACAACAATCTTTCCAGCTCTTCATCCGGTCAATTGCTTCGACGCAAACTTCCTCTGTTCCGCAAAACCTCAATTGATTCCCCCCAAACCCCCTACAACATCATTGACAAAATGGCCGGCGAGAAGGGAAAGGTCTGCTTGGCGTAAGTGTTCTGCCCCTCCTTCCTCCAATTTCAAGGGCCGCGCGCCTGGCCCTGCGAAAGTCGGTCCCAAAAGTTTTGTGGAGCGAAGTTCTGCCGGACAAGGTTTTTGGCTATCACGTGCCTCATTGAGCCACAATGATCTTCAGCCACATGATGGCTGGAATATTACTGCGAAGCTGTTCTTAGAGATACAGCGGCATGGAGGAAGAAACAATAATGGATATTGATGCTAATCAATACTTTATAGCTACTCAGGTGGTCTTGATACCAGCACTATTCTGGCCTGGCTCTTGGAGCAGGGGTAAGTCATTGACCTAAGACGGACGTTTGGCAAGTCAAAGCTAACTTGGTATTCAGATACTCCGTTGTGTATGTGCTTCTCGGCCGTCTGTAATGGCAGGCGTCAGTTTGGATGACTGCCAGTCTAACATGGAAACAGCTGCTACCTCGCCAATGTTGGACAGGAAGAGGGTGAGTAGCCATGTGCTCTGTATTTCTACGCCAAAGCTAACCGAATACTAGACTGGGCTGCTGTTGAGCAGAAGGGTTCGTTGCAAACCCCCGCTCCCATCGATATATCTAGGCATGGAACCATTCGATCCAGTGAGCTAATGCTGTCAACCAAACAGCTCTTCAGATCGGTGCTGAGAAGGTATGTGAACATTATATTTACAAGCTGCCACCACGCATCCTGAAGACCGTCACTAACAAGCCCCCCTAGATGATCATTGACGATCTCAAGCGCGAGTTCGTTGAGGAGTGAGTAATCATGGAATCCATGTGAATGCTACACGGCTAACATCATGTCAGGATCTGCTGGAAGGCTGTTCAGTGCGTAAGTAAAACCGGATGTACAGCTTCAACTATGCCGATTGGCTCACGACCACCTGCACATTGTAGAACGCCATCTACGAGGACCAGTACCTTCTCGGTAAGCTTATTCAGCGACCGAAGACATTCAAATGCTCATCTCCTCCGCAGGTACCAGTCTGGCCCGCCCCATCATTGCCCGGGGTCAGATGAAGGCTGCCGCCGCCACTGGGTGAGCTGAACTGGACATCCCATTTGGGAGGATTGAACTGACATGATATCGCAAGCTGCCAATTCGTTTCCCACGGCTGCGTAAGTAATGGACAAATCCAACTCCTTTTAACTCTTGGCTAACTCTGCTCGCAGACCGGCAAGGGGTAAGTGATCGAACGCTTTTGGAAGCATGTGTCTCGCGTGAGCCTGACTGCTGACATTGTTGAACAGTAACGACCAAGTTCGTTTCGGTAAGACTGCTGGCCTGTTCATCGACAATTGACCCTTCAATACTAACGGGAAACAGAGCTTGCTTTCTACACAATCAACCCCGAGATCAAGGTCATTGCACCGTGGCGTGGTACGTAAAGCAATGTCTATGTAGTGACCTTTTCCCGACTAACGAACTTGCCCAGACCCTACCTTCTTCAACCGCTTCCAGGTAAGTCTTTGGTGCCGCTATTCTAGCTAAACTCGCATTGTAACGCGAGTATCGCCGCTGACGTCTTTGCGCTACAGGGACGCAACGACCTCCTTGACTACGCGGCCGAGAAGGGTAAGCTAGCTTTGCTTATCTTGTTGATTGTTTACTAAAACATTGTTCAGGCATCCCCGTCACCAGCACCAAGGCTAAGCCCTACTCTATGGTAAGAAATCCCCCTTCCTTCACCAACTCCCAGAACTTACGGCCATGTGCTGACTAGACATAGGATGACAACTTCGGTATTTCACCCCATCTCGGAAGAAAAAAGTACTTCTGCTGACATGAAAAGCCCACTGCTCGTACGAGGCTGGCATGCTCGAGGACCCCGATGTCACCCCTCCCGAGGACATGTGGACCAAGACTGTCTCCCCCTTGAAGGCTCCCGATACCCCCCTCGACATCACCATTCACTTTGACAAGGGTTTTCCCGTCAAGGTTGTCACTCCTCAGCAGACTGCCACCGACGATGTCGAGCTCTTCGCCCTGCTCAACGCTATTGGCAAGGAGCACGCCGTCGGCCGCATTGTGAGTTTTTTCACTCCTCAAACTTTACCACGCTGCTTGAAGAATGTGTGAACTAACACTAGACGTAGGATATCGTCGAGAACCGGTACAGAAAACTGCTCTCCTTGATGATGAAACTCAAACTGACTTGGACATCAGCATGATCGGCCTGAAGAGCCGTGGCTGCTACGACTCCCCCGCCATGACTATCCTTCGTCTGGCTCACATTTCCCTCGAGGGTCTCGTCCTGGATGGTAAAGTTCGCGCCTACCGCGACTTGCTGTCCAAGCAATGGTCGGAGTGCCTGTACAACGGCTCCTACTTCAGCCCTGAGCGCGAGTTCTTGCAGCGTAGGTCCAAGATTACCCACAATTGATGAGAACATCCGAAAGCTAACCGCGTCGACAGCGTCCCTGGACCACTCCCAGCAGCGTGTACGGAGAAATCAATCCTCTTCAGGTGATTGTGTGGTAGCTGACAGTGATCTTTCTAGGTCAACGGCGAGGTCCGCCTCCGCCTGTACAAGGGCAACGCTTACTGCCTGGGTCGCAAGTCCGACGAGAAGCTCTACTCCGAGGAGGATGCTTCCATGGACTCTCTCACCACCTTCGACCCCTCCGAGACCGTAAGAAGGCCATCCTCAGAATCGATCGAAGAAACTTGTATACTAACGACATGTGACAGTCTGGCTTCATCACCATCAACGCCATTCGCCTCAAGAAGGTACGTGTCAAACAAATGCGTCGCACTTTTTGTGTTCACTAGCTAATGATCCCATAGTTCGGTCTCCAGAAGGCCGAGGCCGGTCTCAAGTTCTAAGGAGAAGACGCTTGAATTCGGAAAATGCACCTCGATCGCTTCTATGCTCAGACCGACAGGTCATTGTAGATCTGGAAGGTCGATGGTAACAATACAAGGATTCTCTTTCTGATCAATGTGACTCACCTTGCCACGACGCCGTGATGTTTCGTTCAACATACGTATCTCATTTTGTGAACACAACCTTGTCCATAGCTCGGATTCTGCTTTCACCAGTGCCTAGAATGCTAGGAAGGGACCAACCTCGTATCATATGAGAGGGAGCAAAGGTCATAGACCGCTAAGGCGGCATGGTTAAACTGGCGCGCGAGAGTACTTCACATAGACAGGTCAATCTCAGGATTATGATAACCTAAGAGATACAGGGACATCGAATGGACAGTTGCAATGGTCTCTCCAGAGTCTATAGAAACATTTTAAGCTGAGAGAATAACCAACTAGTAGCCGAACTTGTTTACCTAAACCTCTATTGCCCACGAACTTCAATGAAGAAACTCTATTTCTTGTTTCCAACGTCTAAAAAGACACGTAGTCAGCACTCTTCAGATCATCACTAACCGTACTTTGACCAGTTGTCAACTTACTGAATTGGAAATGAATAATATCACCATCTTGAACAACCTACAAGCAAAGAAAAGAGCGTCAGTGTGTGCCAGCCTTTTGGGAAGTAAACCAGGTATAACTCACATATGACTTTCCTTCCTGGCGGTACTTGCCAGCAGCCTTGATGGGACCCATGGACTTGCCGCCCTCGCAGAGGTCGTGGAAGTCTTGGTAGGCAACGACTTCAGCCTTGATGAAGCCCCTCTCAAAGTCGCTGTGGATGGCGCCGGCAGCTTGCGGAGCAAGGCAATTTCTCGGAATCGTCCAACATCTGATTTCCTTCTCACCCGCTGATAGAAAGTTTAGTATGGTCACCCAGAGCCAGCAAAAAGAGTACACGTACCAGTGAAGTAATACTGCAATCCAAGCTTCGTGAACCCTTCCGTCACAATCTTATCCAACTTGGACTTGACCTTGCTCTCCTTGAGGAACTCCTCCCGCGCGGCCGGGTCGTCTTTCAAGCTGTGCAGCTTCTCCTCGAACTCGACGGAGAAGGGGATGATGTCGCGCGGGACGCCGCCGTGCTCGGTGACCCACTTGGCGATGGACGGGAGGTACTTGCTCTTTTGGCGGAGGTAGTCCTTCATTGTCAGGTTGACGAGGTAGATGACGGGCTTGGTGGTGATGAGCGACATCTTTTCGTTGATGAGGGCGATTTCGGCGGGGGTCCAGCTTCCGTCGCGGACTGGGGTGTTCTTCTCCAGCATCTGGTTTACGTGTGTAAGTACCTTATGTTGCGTGGTCGAAACGGTTGGAGATTTGAGCCTGGAAAGTTTGGACTTACAGCTTGGATCTTTGTCGTTGTCTCTGTGAAGAGGGGCAGCATCTTGTACTTGCCTCCTGCCTTCTTGACGATCAACTCTTCGGCAACAATGGTCTTGGCAAGAATGTCTAAGATGGGTGTAAGCCGTCTGAGCCAAATTTTGAGAGAAAAGTACATACCGAGGTCCTTCTTGCAAAGCTCGTTCTGAATGGTTTCTAGAAACGGCCCAGTCAGCTTCCTCAGTATGAGAGAAGTGCCAGAGTTGCATGAACTAACCCAAGTCACGGACGGGATCAACCGAGTCATCCACGTGCAAAACCTCGTCGTTGTCAAATGCTCTGTTACACAAACCAAGTCAGTCGCCAACTCATCAAGACGTAGTCCTTCAGCCACAAATGATGGTTGTAGTAAGTCAACATACCCACTTCCTGGCACCCCCTGTTTCTGGCACCCACAAAAACGCGAAAATCCACCACAACCCAATGCCCACCCCCAACCTCCTTTTATCACAACATTTTCAATTCGCGTCCAAATGGGCTCATCTTTTGCACATGTCTTCTTCTATATATAATGCCTCAATATACCGAAGATCAGCTTCGTCAGGCTCTCGAGGA